>NW_006159672.1:4991345-4998912 GCF_000334495.1 Tupaia belangeri chinensis | reverse complement strand
GAAAGAAAGAAAGAAAGAAAGAAAGAAAGAAAATCCATTCAATTAAAAGATAGACCAATGGGCCAGACATCTCTGTAACAAAGACATACATACAGCCAAAAAGCATATGAGAAAATGCTCAACATCCCTTATGATAAAGGGAAATGCAAATCAAAACCACAATGAGATCCCACTTAACTCCAGTCACTATGGCTACGATTAAAAAAAATAAAGAATGGTAAGTGCTGGCAAGGCAGTACTGAAAAGAGAACTCCTTCACTGGTGGGAATGTAAATTAGTTCAGTCACTGTAGAGAACAGTATGCATATCTCTCAAAAACCTACATATAGAACTATCATATGATCCCAGCAATCCCATTTCTGGATTTCTACCCAAAGGACAGGAGAATGCTCAGTCAGAAAAGTGCTTGCACACCAGTGTTTATTGCAGCATTATTCATGATCATTAAGACATGGAATCAACCTAAATGTCCATGAACAGATGAATGGATAGAAAAAGTCTGGCACATATACTCTATGAATACTACTCAGCCATAAAAAAAGACAAGACATTTGATAGAAAGTGATTGAATATGGAGGATCTATTGCTGAGTGAAGCAAGTCAGGATGTGAAAGATATTGCATGTATTCACTTAATATGTATGACTATCCACATTTTATAGTAGAGATTGTAATATTGGAGGACGTAAAATAGTTATGGATGCAGAAGACAGTGTGGACAGGGCAGGGGGAGAGGGGAAGAATATAGAGAAGGATAGCAAGAGAACAAATAAAGAGGCATGACGTCAGTGGGACACAGAAATGGTTTATTACCTGTTGATGATAACATGTATAGTATTCTAAACTGGACTAGTCTGAGAAGTATTTCATGTTGGGTAAATTCTTTATACAAGTCAAATGATGTACAGTGATGGAATACTTAAAAATAATGATAATAAATAATAATAATCTGAAAGAAATGATGAAAAGCTATTTGATGATGTTGATGTGGATAGTAATGTCTTTGTCTTGACTGATATGCATGGTAATCATGCTAGAAAAAGGAAATGTAATACACTTTAAAGATATATGTGATTCATTGTAACATAAAAAAGATTATGATAATAAATAAAATTAAATTTAAAAAGAAAAGAAAAACACTTGCACATATACATTTATTGCAGTATTATTCACAATTGCTAACACATGGAATCAACCCAGATATCCAAGCACAGATGAATAGATCAGAAAAGTGTGGCTCATATGCTCTATAGAATACCACTCACACGTTAAAAATAAAAAATGAGACCCTGGCGTTTGATAGAAAATGGACAAATATGGAAGATTCAATGCTGAGTGAAGTAGGCCAGACTGTGAAAGAGACACATTGTATTTACCCTCTTAATATATACTGAATGTCTGCACTCTGGCAGAAACTGAAAGACTGAAAGGTTATAAAAACATGGAGAACAAATGTGGATACAAAAGACAGTGTAGGAGGAGGGTAGGCAATGGGGAGCAAGAAGGAGGGAATAAAGAGGGAAAAAAGCAAAACGTTTAACAGACACGAAAAATAAAAAATTATCTGTTGATGATGATATGTTTAGTAATATCTTTGACTGGACTAATATGTGGTGTATTCATGATAGGAAAATTCATCTTGTGTGTTGTAAAGATGTACAGTGATTAAATGTAATAAAGTATTTTTAAAAAGAAGTTAGCTAGAAGTCTAGGGTGAACATCACTAATTTTAATGTCAAGTGCATTGTTATTTATCCAGTTTTTTAGTGGCAAAAAAATGTACAATAACTTCTAAAAGTTAATACAATGGAGTATAGAATGATTAAAACATGTGTTTTTTGTTGTTGTTGTTTAAGCTGTAATGAATCACTCCATGCTGAGAGCTCAAGGATTCCCCACAGGAATCACGATCTGGTACATTTGGAGTGTTAAGTACCTAAAGCCATTCTATTTCTCTTTTGAATTTTACTGGGCTACCTCTTTAGGGAGATGCTTTGTCCTCCATATTAATACAAAAGCTTCACTAGATGAGCCTCCAGTACTCAGAAAGAGGTCCATAGCACATTCTCCTTTTAAGAAAATAACGAATTTTCATTTTTAATTGTTTCCCAATTATAAAAGAGTATAAAGTAACAAATGGTTATTTTAAAGTTCAAATATCACAAATATGGTTAATTCAGAAATAATAGCCAGTATTAAAAATATAATGTCTATGTTTTTAAAGGTCTTTCTACACATGCACTATTATTTGATGTGTTCATTTCAATAATAATAGATAATATTCATTTAACTTTTTCTTTGTGCGTGTGTAACTGGCTGCATCCAAGTGTTTCATATAGATGTGCTTCTGAGACACAGAGAAGTTATGAAATTTGTCCCAAGTTGTACAAGCCCAGGATTTGAACTCAGACAGTTTAACCTCAGAATCCCACTCTTTACCACCACAACACTGTATTTATTATAAACCATAGAGTTATAAAAGAAAATGGTTTAGTAATACACTTATGATTCTAAAATTTGTTTTCAACTTTACTATGTAATTTAGGCATCCCTATACATAAGACTTTCAGATTGCATTTTATTTGCTGCAAAATATTGCACCTGTACCAAGAATTTATTTATCTTCATTAACGGGCATGTAAGTTATCAGAGTTAGTTTTTTGTTCCACTCAATGCCAGAATGATTATCAGGTTACATAATTGTTAGTGAATTTGTGATGGCATTTTTGCTTAATAAATATCAAGAAGAAAGTCTGCCACATCAGAGGAAACACAGACTTTTCGTTTTGTTAGCTACTGACAAATTGACTTTTAGCTCTCAGCTATAATCAGTGAGAGTGACTCTTTTGTTCACACCCTCAATAAATTTTGGTATCATAATTTTCTGTCTTTTGCTTAAAGCCTTTGCCAATCTGAGAAGATGATAGCCATTTTTTTTGCATTTTGTTAATTATTAGTTAAATTGTCTCTTATATATACATATATATTCTCTCTCTCTCTCTCTCTCTCTATATATATATATATATATATATATATATACTCCATTTGCACACATAGTTCTCTCTGGGAATTTTGTGTCTGTATCTCTTTTTTATTATTTTATTTACATTTTAATTTTAAGGTCTTCCTTACACATTATTGATATTACTGAATTACTATGCAGTAATTAGAAGCAATAAGGTAGATATTCATAAATCAACATGGACTGTGGAGTTAAATGAATAAGTAAAATAGTATAAAGCTTATAGCAATATATTCTTTATGTACATTAAAATAACATATGCATAAGTTCTGTTGGAAATGGACAAGTTAATTTAGATCAATACTACCACTGAGAGCAATTTTAAAAGCTCAGGACCTTTTTCTCTTTTATTGTTTAGGGCATGTGAGATTGCCAGAGAGAAACAGAGAGAGAGGGAAAGTGAGAAATGCATCCCTCCCCAGGGGGAGGGGATGGCCATACCACAATCCCTTCTCTTCCATTCTCTTCTCAGGATTTTGAGCATGTACACACACATGCCCAGCATGATTTTCAAGTCACTGGGTCCGGGACTCAAATTGTGCAGTCAGCCATATGAGATCCAACCTCCTTTTTGGAAAGGTTTTTTTTTTTTTTCTTCTTTTTGCTGTAGGGCATATGCGCTCGCCAGAAAGACAGAGAGAGACAGAAAGTGAGGAATCCCCTTCCCAGGGGGGATGGCCATGCCACAATCCCTTCTCCTCCATTCTCCTCTCAGGATCTTGGGTATGCACACACGCACATGTGCCTGGCGTGAGTTTAAGCCACCGGGTCCAGGACTCGAACCACAGTCAACTACATGGGAGTCCAGTGACATAGCCCATGACATACACTAACTGCTGGTGCTGAGATTCAGCCTCCTTAATCACCACACTATGGGCTGGTCCTGCTGAGGACATTTGAGAAGTCCTAGTTAAGTACAGGACTATATGATGTACATGAGTTGGAAAATTCAATAGTGTAAAGCTGTCAACTCTAACAAATTTACCTATAAAGGCAAAGGAATACCAATTTTTTTTATATATATATATTTATTCTTAAATGTCATAGGATGTGTACACTCACTATAGAGAGACAGAAAGATATATATATATAGAGAGAGAGAGGGGAAAAATACCTCCTAATGAGTATGGTTAAGCTACAATCCCTTCTCCATTTCTCCATTCTGTTAGGATTTTGGGGCATGCATACACATGTAGCTAGCATGTTTTTCAAGTCACTGAGGACAGGATATGAACTGTAGTTGGCTAGTGGTACCTGACTTCCTTAACCACTAGGCAACAGAGCCAGTCCAACTGTGTGTATGTATGTGTGCGTGTGCACATGTGTGTGTGTCAGGGAGGGCGATTTATTTATTTAGTTGAAAATTAACAAGCAAATTTCAAAATCTATATGGAGCTACAAAGATCTCAAATAATCAAGGCCAGGGACCAGCAGTTGGCTTAATGGCTACGTCACTAGATTCCCATGTAGTCGACCATGGTTTGAGTCCCAGACCTGGTGGCTTAAACTCATGCCAATTGGATCCAGTTGAGGTGTCGGATCCAGTCACTTTAACCATCATTCCACCTACTGGCCTTTGCTTCATATTGATATTTATTTTCAATGGTGTTTAAGAAATTTTGTTATGGTAACAAAAACAGATATATAGATTGTTAGAACACAGTCTAGACACAAACTCATGTGTATTTGGATTTTTGATTTATGACAAAATTGACCCTGCAGAATATAGGGGAATAAATGATGATGGGCCAATTGGATATCCATACAGGGAGAGAAATGAGCTTTCCCCCAATTACCACTCAATACAAAATGCAGTTCCAAGTGGATCATAGTGCTATATGTGAAAGTAAAATTATAACTTACTAGAGATTCTCATTTCAGGATGGGATGGAGCAGTTTTGGTAGACTAATGTTCTAATATTAGTCACACTGAGAACAACTACAAAAAGTAGGATCAGCAGGTGGTGTAATGCTTAAGATGCTGGATTCCTACATGGTCATTGGCCCAAGTCCTGGTGGCTTGAAAATCACACCTGGCATGCATGCCCAAAATCAGAAGAGGAGAACG
The DNA here is from genome assembly GCF_000334495.1 of Tupaia belangeri chinensis. NCBI lineage: Eukaryota > Metazoa > Chordata > Mammalia > Scandentia > Tupaiidae > Tupaia > Tupaia belangeri. The sequence continues at coordinate 4,993,823 of NW_006159672.1, read as the reverse complement.
GAGAAGGAATTGTGGCATGGCCATAATGCCTTGGAGTGATTTCTCACTTTCCTTGTACTGTGTTTTTCTGTCTCTCTCTGGTGAGTGCGTACACCCCATGGCAAAAACCTTGGGGGGAAGGAAAGTAATAGCTTATACGATCAGAGAGCTGCTCAAACAGTGAGATCTGGAGGGCTCAAACACTGACATAACAGAGTCTCTTTTTCTCTGGGACTGCTTGTCAGTTCTGGATATAAGGATAGACATTGAATATTTGGGGAATGGCTTTAATAGGAAATCAACAAAGCCACTGGCAATCTCCCAAGACTGGAGACACAAAATGCAATCTTGAGGGGCCTCAAACTTACAGCTTTTATACTGATGCAGTGCCTCTAATAATCAGAAAAGGTCCTTATTGGTTTCACAGTGCTGATTGTCAAAAACAGAGTTTATGACCCACATGGGGAAGAAACACACATGAACATAACGAGCTCTCAGTTCAATGAACTGGAGGACTACTCTGCAAGATCAAGATAAACAAGGGATAATTAAGCCTTACCAAAATTTCATCCTTTCTTCCACTTAACTTAGATTGGATTAGACCAGTGGTTGAGATATATATATTTATATATGTGTTATGTATAAAATTATTTTTTTCTGCAAAAGCCCAGAGAGTTCTTTTTTTTTTTTTTTCAGTTTTGAGCTCACACCTGTTCAGCTCCACTACTGAGGCCCTTGCCGTAGCCTTCCTAAAGCTGCCACAGCTGTAGATAACACGTAGAGAATTAATGTGGCTATATTCTAATAAAAATTTATTTGTGGAAACTAAAATTTGAATTTTACATAATTTTGACATGTTCTTATTTTATTTTTTTACATTTTTTAATACATTCAATCACATTTTTTTGACATTTTCTTTCTCTCTCTCTTTTTTTAAAATAAATTAACAATTATTTAAAAGGTAGAAGCTGGACCACCAGCAGGTAGAATGGAGGTTAAGGCACTGGATCCCAGACCTGGCAGCTTTGAAAATTACCTCTGGCACATATGTGCATTTGTGTTTGTGTGTGTGTGTGTGTGCACACCCAAAATCCTGTGAGGAAACTGCAGGAGAATAGATTGCTGCGTGGCCATCCCCATTAGGTGGTAATTTCTCATTCCTCACCACTGTCTCTCTCACTGATAAAGCAAAAACTAAAGAAAAGGGGAAAAAAAGCAGAAATCATTCATAGCATAAACATCTTATATCATGAGGCAGCAGGTCAGATTAGAGCTATGGACAATAACTGCCAATTCTAATTTAGATTATAGCAATCAGTCTCAATTTTTTTGACTTATCAGAGGTGAACACTGTCTATAGTGGATAAAATCACTTGGACCTTCCATTATTTTATGTATAAAATATCTAGTATTCAATAAAAATTAAGGACATGTGAAGAGATATGGGGGTCATGTTATAGAAATAAAGTAGAAAAAATAAAATAGAAAAGGCTCATGAATAATGCATACCAAAGATTAAAATGGTCAAGAAAATAAGTGAATAAATGAGCAAAATAGATAAACTGAGAGATTCATTGAGCAAACAGAAGTTCTAGAACTAGAAGATATAATACACTAAATGAAGGATGAATTCTGTAGTGAATGAGATACAGAAGAAGGTAGGTAAAAGTGAACTGGAAGGTAAGTTAATAGATGGTTTTAAAACTGATGCAGATAAAGATAACAAGGATAGAAACTATAGAAATATCATAAGTAATATATGGAAAAAGAAAAAAAGGACTAAATTGCTGTAATTAGATTTCCAGACAGGAAATATCGTTTATTTTGTGTTTATGAAGCAATGTTTTGGGGTGCCATCATGCATAAGGCTTTGGATTCCCAAATGGTTGAACATAGTTTGAGTCCTGGACATGGAACTCATGACAGGCGCAAGTGCATGCTTGACCAAAATCTTGGGAGGAGAATGGAGGACAAGGAATTGTGGCATGGCCATCTCCCTGGGAGGTGATTTCTTGCTTTCTTTTTCTATGTCTCCCTCTATATCTCTGGCAAGCATACGTATCTTATAGAAAAAAATCTCTCTCTCGCTCAAAAAAGAAGCAACGTTTGAAGAAAGATTTAAAATTACAAATTACAAGTTTTCAAATATTACAAAATTTCTTAAAATATACAGTAAAAAAGATTTGTGCCACAATAAACATTGATGTGCAAGCACTTTTCCGATTAAGACTTCTTCTGTCCTTTGGGTAGATATCAAGGAGTGGGATTGCTAGATCATATGGTAGTTCTATCTGTAAATTTTTGAGGAATCTCCAAATTGTTCTTCACATTGGCTGGACCAATTTACATTCCCACCAGCAGTGTAAGAGAGTTCCCCTTTCACCACACCCCTGCCAGCACTTACTGTTTTTTTTGTTGTTGTTTTTTAATCTTAGTCACTCTGAATGGGGTTAGGTGGTACCTCCTTGTTGTTTTGATCTGCATTTTCTTTTTTTTTTT
>NW_006159672.1:4984389-4990150 GCF_000334495.1 Tupaia belangeri chinensis | reverse complement strand
CGGGGTCCCCGGGGCTTGCATTTCCTTTACAATGAGGGATGTTGAGCATTTTTTCATATGCCTTTTAGCTATTCATATGTCATCTTTAGAGAGTGGTTTTTAAAACTCATTCTCCCATTTTTAAATAGGATTGATAATCTTTTTTTGGAACAGCTGCTCGAGTTCCTTGTGTATTCTGATTATCAGTCCCTTATCTGACACATAGATTACAAAAAACATTTTACCATTCTGAGGGCTGTCGATTCACACTAATTACTGTATCTTTTGCCATGCAGAAACTTCTTAGTCTGATGTAATCCCACTTGTCTATTTTGGGGATTATCAACTGTGCTTTGGGGGTCTTATTTAAGAAGTCTTTGCCTGCCCCAATGTTTCCCAGAGTTTCCCCAGTATTTTTCAGGAGCAATTTTATAGTTTGAGGGCTTAGATTTAGATCTTTGATCCACCTTGACTTGATTTTTGTCAGAGATGAGAGGTAGGGATTCAGACTCATCTTTCTGCAAGTGGAAATCCAGTTTTTCCAGCACCATTTGCTGAAGAGGTTTTCTTTTTCCCACTGGATTGACTGGTACCCCTAGTCAAAAATCAGATGACAGTATTTTGGTGAATTTATTTCTGGGGACTCTATTCTGTTCCATTTGTCCACATGCTTGTTTCTGCACCAGTACCATGCTGTTTTGATTACCACAACTTTGTAGTATTGTGTACTTTGTAGTATTTATTGTGGCACTATTCACAGTTGCTGTGAAAACAACCCAAATGCCCATAAACAGATGAATGGATGGAAAAACTGTGGCACATATACTCAATGGAATACTATTCAGCCATAAAAACCAACAAAACCCTGGCTGTTGACAGGAAGTGGATGAATATGGGAGATTCACTGCTGAATGAAGCAAGTCAGGCTATGAAGGAGAGGCATTGCATGTCCCCACTTAATATATACTGAGTGTCCGCACTCTATGATTGACTAAAGGATATAGAAACACAGTATATAGATGTAAATACCAGATATAGTGTATGTGAAAGAGGAGGGTCTGAGGAAGGACAGTTAGAAGAAAAATAGGAAGGCAAAGCATTAATGTCACAAACAAATGTGGTATTATCTGTTGAAGAGATTTTGTAGTTTTATTAACTGTACTAGGGAAAAATGTTCACCTGTTGAAATATTCATTTTGTAAGCCAAATAATAATGTGATTGAATGTATAAAAGAAAATGAAATTAAAAAAAAGATTTGTGAACCTTGAAAATGACTAAATAAAATGATAGTAAAGCAAAAGAAAAACAACCTAGGCTCTTTATGACAGAAATGCTGGAAATTAAAGATATAAAGAAAAACATTGCCTTCAAAGGAACAAGAGCAAGTTTGACAGCTGGCTTTCAATAGAAATGGTGGAAGCAAGTTAGAAGACAATGAGATAACATTACAGAAGTAGAGAAGAAAAAAACTGTGAGCCACAAATCTATATGAGATTTTCAAAAATTTCATGGAAAATATGCATTATGAAAAAATTATGCATAGATTCTAAAATTGTCTTCATTGAAATAAGGGTACTTTAATTTAATTTTCTCACAAAATCTTTGAAGTCTTCTCATATGCACAGTCAAAATATCCTTCAATGATGAATGTGAAATGAATATATTTTGTGACAAAAATAAAAAAGGCCAGCTTGATGAAACAAGGTTTCAGAATCTGCATGGAAAATTGTGGGTTCACTTTCCAGTTGACATGCCAGGTACATATATTCACCATCCTAGATGACTTGAAGGCTTAGGAGGATTGAGGATGATTGTGGCATGAGATTCTGTTGAGAGTGCTTCTGTTTCTCTTCTGGCTCTTATTTTCATTAAAGAAATTAATAAAGTTCAAAAACTAAAGACAAAGAGAAATCATCATTAGCAGAGCTTCACTGAAAGAAATACTGGGGACCAGCAGATGGCATATTGGTTACATCATTGGACTTCCATGTAGTCGACCCTGGTTCAGATCCCAGATCTGGTGGCTTAAAACTAATGCTAAGCATGTATGCATATGTGCACAAAATCCTAAGAGAAGACTGAAGGAGAAGGATTTACAGCATGGCCATCCATCCTGAGGGGTGATTTTTTAATTTCTGTCTCATGTATGCGCCCTAGAGCAAAAATCTCTCAAAAAGAAAGAAAGAAAGGAAGAAAGATAAAAAAAACTATTGTAGGAAGTCTGTAGGCAGGAGAATAGAACCTCAAAGGGAAACACAAACTAGGAGAAACAATAAAAGCTTAACAGATAAATAAAAAGGATAAGTATTTGAGTAAATATAAACATTAGTTGCAAAAACAAAATATTGTCTTGTATTATTTATTTATTAGTATCATATTATATTACATTACATTTAATCACAGTGTATTACATTTCTTTTTCCAGCACAATTACCATGCATATCAGTCAAGAAAAAGACATTACTATCCATATCATCATCATCAAATAGCTTTTCATCATTTCTTTTCAGATTATTATTATTATTTATTCTCTTTATTTTTTTAAACATTCAATCACTATGTATCATTTGGCTTGTAAAGAGGGTTTACCCCACATGAAATACTTCTCAGACCAGTCCAGTTGATAATATTATACATGTTATCATCAACAGGTAATAAGCAATTTCTATGTCATTTTGTATAATTTTCTAATGTATTAAATTATAATCTTTTTTAATTTGTAAAAACTAAAAAGTCTACAAACTATAACTAAAAGTCAGGAGGGAAATAATCAAAGGTTCTTTAGAACTACCATATGGTCCAACAATTCCACTCCTGGATATTTACCCAAAGGACAGGAGAGCACTCAGTCAGAAAAGTGCTTGCACAGCTAGTTTCATTGCAGTTTTATTCACAATTGCTAAGACATGGAACCAATCCAAATGTCCATAAATAGATGGATGGATTGAAAAGTGTGGCATATATACTTGATAGAATACTACTCAGCCATAAAAAGACAATAAGACCCTGGCATTTGATAGAAAGTGGTCAGATATGGAGGATCTATTGCTGAGTGAAGCAAGCCAGAAAAAGAAAGATACTGTATGTATCCACTTAATATACATTGCCTATTCGCACTCTATGGTAGAGACCAAAATATTGGAGGGCATAAAAGCAGTGAAAATAGTTAATGAGGATAAGACAGTGTGGAATTGGGGTAGGGGGGGAGAAGAGAAGAGAGAAAGATAGCAAGAGAAAAAATAGAGAGGCATGACATTAGTAGGACACAGATGTGGTTTATTACCTGTTGATGATGATGTGTATAGTATTCTCAACTGGATTGGTCTGAGAAGTATTTCATGTTGGGTAAAGTCTTTTTACGAGCAAAATGAGAAATAGTGATTGACGGTTTAAAAAAAATAATTGGAATAATAATAATTGGGAAAAATAATGAAAAACTATTGGATGATGAAATGGGGATTTTAATGTCTCTGTATTGACTGATATGCATGGTATTCCTTCTGGAAAAAGAAATGTAAAATTATATGTGATTCAATGTAATATAAATAAGATTATGATGATAATAAATAAATTTTAAAAATTGTGGCACATATAGTCCATGGAATAATATTAAGCCATAAAAACCAACAAGGCCCTGGAATTTGATATAAAGTGGATGAATATGGAAGGATTGTTTCTGAGTGAAGCAAGTCAGGCTATGAAAGAGAAACATTGCATGTCTCGACTTAACATATACCTACTGTTTGCACTCCATGGTAGAGACTGAAAGACTAGAGAACATAAAAGTATTCAAAATTGTAATGACACTAGAGACAAAGTGAAAAGAGAGTGTGGGAGGGGAAGAGTATAGCCATTTTGAGGGGAAAATGGAGAGGTAAGACACTTGTGGGACACAGATAAGGTTTATTATCTGTTGAGGAGGATGTGTATGGTGGTCTCAATTGGGCTGGACTAAGGTATATGTCATAGTGGGTAAAGTCTCTTCACAATCTAAATGATGTCAAAATCTAAATTATATATAGTGATTTAATATATGAATAATGATAATAAAATTTTAAAAATGAAAGATTCTAAGTTTCTGGTATTATTGGGGAATTGAGAAAAACAAGAGGAGCATCTTCAACAGTCTCATCCCACATGACTAAAAAGACTGAAGCAATTTGAAAGAAACCTGTGGCTTTATAAAATGAGCTAGTATGAGTATGGTCTTTAGACCAGTAACTGGGGCTTTCTATAAGATTATAACAAATATAATATGTATTTTGAGCTCTAGGGTGACCATTAAAAGAACAATAAAAGAATGTATAACTATTAATAGAGAGAAAAATAAAGTAATTAAACATGTTTAATTATCTTTGAAAAATATAAAAAGGGAAAGAAAAAGGGACATAAAAATATAGGTAAAATTGAAAACAAATATTGAAATGGCAGATATAAACCAAAAGAAAAAGTGATTTTACTAAATGTGAAATAAATAACTCAATTGGAGACTGAGATTGTCAAACTGGGTAAATATAGTAAAATTCAACTGTATGCTCTTTATAAAAAATGTTAGATTAAATACAAATGTTGAAAGCAAGAAATAGAAAATCATATTCCATACAAACACTAACAGTAAATCTGTATGCATTCAATGATACAACTTAAATATGTAAAAATATGAAAAGATTATCCAAATGGCAATAAACTCATGAGAAGTTACTCCCATTTGTTAATCATCAGGGAAATACAAATTAAGTTACAATGTGTTAATGTATAAAAGCTAAAATAAAGACATATGGTACCCAAATTTGGCAAGTATAGGAATTAATTGGAAGTTTCTTATAGTGTCTGTGTTGTAAAAATTGATACAATGATTTGTAAATATATTTGGCATAATCCACTAAAGTTGAAGACATTCACATTTTAAAACCCAGAGATTCTTCTGTGTGTTCCCAACACATATGTGTGCATATGTGCACCAAAAGACATGAATAGAAATGATCATAGCATCATTATTAAAAGTAGCCCCAAATTGGAATCAATCTAGTGACTACCAATGTTTTAATGGATAAATACATGTATTTGTGTATATTCATGCAATAGACTACTACATAGTACTGAAATAAACAGACACAATGTCTCATAGCACCATGGAGGACTCTCACAGACATAACAGAGTGAAAGAAGCTGTCTATGCTTAAAATTCCATCCCTATAGATCTGATGAAGTTAGAACTCAGAAAGTGGTTACATTTAAGGAGGAGTGAAGTTACCCAAAGGCAGCACAAGGAACTTCTGAGACACTGGCAATATTCTATTTTCTTGACCCGGAAGATTTTCATGCCTATTTTTACTTTTTGATAAGTTATTAAATGGTACACTTATGAACTGTGCATTATTTTCAATAAAATAGTTTAAAATGAATATACTTGTAAATAACACAATTTTTTTCTTTTAATTTAATTTTTTATTTCTTTACATTCAATCACTGTATATCTTTACAACTTTGAAAATGATTTTTCCCAGCATGAATACTCTGTTAGTCCAGTCAAAGAAATTATCATACACATTGTGACCAACAAATAATTTTTTATTTTTTGTCCATTGAATTTTTTCCCTAGATTAACACAAATCTTTCATACATGAATAAGAATCAAGGATATATACCAAATATGTTAGAATTGTTACCTGAGGCTGGCAAGGATATACAAATGAAAAATAAGTCAAGAGAAGAAAAAAGCGGCCCCCCTCTGGGGGCCGCGGGGCTTGCGCCCTGCGTGGCCGGTGCTCCGCACCCCCC
>NW_006159672.1:4977613-4983235 GCF_000334495.1 Tupaia belangeri chinensis | reverse complement strand
AAGTCTTTTAACAAGCAAAATGAGAAATAGTGATTGACTGTTTTAAAAAATTATAATAATAATTATTGGGAAAAACATAGAAAAGACATTGAATGATAAAGCGGGGAGATTAATGTCTCTGTATTGACTGACATGCATGGCATTCCCTTTTGAAAAAGCAATGGAAGTCAACGTAAAGTTATATGTAATCCAATGTAATATAAAGAAGATTATGATGATAATAAAAATAAAAATTAAAAAAAAAGAGAAGAAAAAAGAAGCAAAAATAAATAAATAAATAAATAAAAAGAACAGAAGGAGAGAGACAAAGAATGAGAAAGATATACAGGAATCTTACAGACAGATCTGGATGGTGTGCCATTAGGTGAGAAAAGAGATTCATTTTTTTCTGCATCGCTGGGGTACCTGAGGTGGAGTTAACATTTGCTGTTTCAAGCCTCATGAGGTTATTCATAACCCTTGAAAAATAAGTAATTTGCCATACGTTATTTCTTATAAACATCTCAACAAGCTCTTTAAATGCTCATAGGGCTCCCATAGTAATTCATTGAGAATAAATTTGGAAGTTGACACACACAAGGTGTTATATAAATACATAAAAGGCAATTTTTAACTCTCATTTATTGAAAATGGAATTTCAAGAAAACTGAGTTTCCAAGAGAATGGGTAAGTAACTGGTACCACCAAATGTGTCCACATGGTGGAGCAAAGATTAGAACACACAGACAAAAGATGTGTTCAAACACTATGCCGAGTACAGGTAATACTTAACAAATAATCTATTACTTTGGGGATGATCAGATGGTATCTTTGTCTCTGGTGAGTTCATGCACCCTAGAGCAAAAAACATCTCTGAAAAAAACTATTGCTTTCAGCAGCAAAACTGACCAATACTCGACACAATTCAATTCCTTTAAGATGTTTGAAAAAAGTAGTATGTGACAGCATTTTTCTTAAAGATATATTTGTATATTTGAAAAGCATACACATAAGAAGGATGCCTTTTAAATTATTGTATGGTCCAGTGTATTTATAGTTCAAACAGGCCCTGATATAAAAATTTATATCAGCCCAAATATTTAGTATCAGTAACTAACTCTTTTATAGCGATTACCAGGTTCCGGTCACGGGTCTAAGCATTGTACACATATTGGTTCATTTTTAAAACCATGGGTTTCTTTTAAATAACTTCAATCTTTTTAGCTAGCCTAAGATCCAAATTCAAATTCCACAAGCTGCATAACCACCTGAGGCCAGTCACCTTCTCTAGCTCAATGGTCTTTCTTTTTCTTTTTTTTAATATATATATTTTGTAGGTTCTTGTTACTCACCAGAGTGAGATAGAGACAGAATGATAGAGAGAGAGGAAAAATGAGAAATTACCCCCTGGGGGGGATGCCACTCTACAGTCTCTTCTCCATACTCTCTTGGGATTTTGGGCACACATACATACCCGGTATGATCTTCAAGCTGCCAGGTCTGGGCCTTGGACTGTGGAGTCAGCTATGTAGGATCTGCTGGCTCTGATGGTCTCCATATTTTAAATGGAGTCATTATTAGCATCCACATTAAAAGGACATTTGGTGGATTAAGTGAAGTCAGGCATGTGAAAGTATCCAGCCCAGGTAAGAGTCAAATGGTTCATTTAAATCAAAATTTCAAACAACTGCTCCTCAGATTGAAGCCTGGGACATCAGGACAGGAAAAAGCTGAAAAAAGAACAGTGTAACTTTACTTCTTTAGCTTTGCCTGTCTTCAAGGATGTTCCTTTGCTGAGAAATTCTTAAAAGCTCCCTGGGGAATGATGGGCCGACACTACCCTCATTTATAGATGAGGAAGGACAGACTTTTCTCCAAGGCCACCCACACTATCTGCAGACAATCAGAGAAGAAAAACTTGGCTTTTTAATTTGCAGTGTAAACTCCATCCCCCAAAATGCACTTGCAAGAAGTCATTTTAGCGGCAGTGGCAATGTAACGCTTAGAAAATGGATCTGAGTAGGACCATATCTCATGTTTATAGTTTTTAAAAAGCATTCTGAGAACATTTACCCAAACTAAGTTATTAAGACAACTTTTTCTAGCTGTCAGATTCATTCATTGGCTTTTCTTTCCTTTCTTCATTTTCTTAGCCAATGGGAATATTAAAAGGTTTGCTTAGTAAGCTAATTATTTAAGTCCAAGAAAATACAAGCTAAGAGCTCATATTGCCTCTTCCATAATCTTTTTAGCTTAGTGAGAAAATTTACTGTGGTCTTCTTCATTTTTCCCTTCACAGACCATTGGTGACACATCATAGAGGATAATAAGTGAGAAAGTGAAATTCCATCTCCTTCTAGGGATATACATGCACATCATTCAAGACACTGGCACTTTTATTCTGCTATTCTCTCTTGCTTGCTATGAGAATTACGGAAGTCCAGTGGCACGTTTCAAAGAAATACTGAGGCTGTATGTAACCATATTGTCCATCTCTTTTAAAATAATGTCATCATTACTAGTTTTACTCTGATTGGTAATCCCCTAATTGGAATGGCTGGAGTACAGGCATTCAGAATCACTTTTCATAGCTGTGTGCCATCAGGTATTATGTTTTTCTGGAAAGGTTAACAAAGGAAATAGGCTTCAAACTGTTTTTACATCTAAGAAAGATAATTATGTTATAGAACCTATTAGGAGGAGAAAACATGCACAGTAAAAGGTCTTCAATCACACTGGCTCTCCAGGATTCTCCAGAGTGCTCCCTAGTTCTCCACTGTTCTTCAACGTTCTATAGAATTCTCTGATTCTCCAGGGTTCTTCAGGGTTCTCCAAAGTTCTCCATGATTTTCTATGATCCTGTAGGGTTCTCCGTGTGTATTCAGGCTTCTCTAGGATTCTTCATGGTTCTCCTGGGTCTTGCAAAGTTCTCTGTGATTCCCTAGGACTCTCTGTAGGGCCCCTTTGGTCTCAGTGATGAGACCCTGCTACTTCCTTCTAGTTGGAATCATTCAGTTCTTCACTGTCCTCCCTGCCATCTGATGTCTCTCTCTGCACTTGTGCTCTGAATGATATGCACTGCTCCATGTGAGACAAAACTAGGAGTGCTATTTGCTTTGAGAAAGATTGCATCTACTTTGTGTCTGGATAGCTAATGTATTTCATTCCCTTCAGCTCCTATAGACATCAACAGCCCAGTTTCTCTGCTCTCAGGGGAATTCTGGGAACCCTGTAACCATCAATCAAAGATGCTCTTCCCCTTCATCCCTGCTCTTGAATTCAACCTGCTCTTCCCTGCAGGTTATTTTCCATCCTAGACCTGAGAGATTTTTTTTTTCCCATGACAATGATATAAAATAAAAGCTAAATTTTTACTCTAACCTCATAAATATTCTTTCATCTACCTTGTCTTCATTTGATCAATTTTCCTCCCTAAAAAGAGTGAGGGATCTAAGTTGCAAATTGGGCATTATTACCTGGATTGAAGCCCTTGATAACTTCCTATTCCTCTGATATCTCAGGGTACTCAACAATCTGGCTTTCATATACTCGCCCATCCACAAACACACTACACCGTGCACACACACACACCCATGCATGAATGCTTTATGTGCAGCTGTTGTGCTGAGCAGCTGGGAAGGGGAACTGGCAGGTTGCCTGGGTTCCTTTCTGGTGGTTGCAGACGTGGCTAATGCTTGGTGGGACGTAGCATAGAGTCCATGCCTCATGGGGCAGAGGACCACTGGGCTAAAGAGCCACTACCAAGCAGAGTCCCCTGAACAAGCTACAGTTAGCTAGGCTTTTTCAAACAAGTCTTTCCATGCAGTATGCATTTCAGATCTCTGTTCTCAGATAACAGGAAAATGTGAAAAAGACTCATCCAAGGCAGGGATAGTTAACACTTTCCATGCCTGATAGGTGCTGCATGAGGTCTCCAATGGCATGTCTGTATATCCATCTACACAAGAATGAAAGTCAGTGGAAGGTAGGCTCTCCTGAAAAGGATTTATTGGGAGCTTGATATTCAAGACCAGGTTTCCGCAAACTATGGCCCATATGCCAAATACAGTCAGTCACTTGTTTTTGTATGGCATACAAAACAAGCATGGCCTTCATGTTTTTAAACCACTAAAAATTTCAAAATAAGAATGGTTTATGAAATGAAATTTGTATAACATTTAGGTTATAATATTCATAATTAAAGTTACATTGGTGCACAGCCACATCCATTTGCTATTGTCTGTGGCTGCCTTTGCTCTGCAACAGAGACCACCCAACCTTACAAAGCCTAAAATTGTTGCTATCTGGTCATTTATCAAGGTTTCCCTGCCTCTGGTTTAGGAGATAAAAACACATAGACTCTCTGAAGTAGAATATCTGACGATGGGGCCTGGGGCTGCGCATTTGAATAGACAGCCTAGGAGATTCTTATACACACTAGGCTTTGCAAACTTCAGTTTAGAAATCTATACAACCAACAATACTTCCCAAAGACAAAGGGAGCTTTGGCTTCCCTAGAGTTCCCAAGAGGTGCCAAATTTCTCAGTTTAATCTACAGATCCATACATTATGTGTCAGAGGTAGTCATACCAGGTTTTACATTGAAGGAATAGAACCTCAATTGCGCCATTGTACGAGAGAATCAGGCATTGGAACCAGGTAATGTAAAAGCCCAGAAATAAAGATTCCTGAGAGGCTCAATTTGGAGAGTAGTAAATCTCCTTGCTTCCATGTGAGGGGTGGTCACCAGCTCAGCAGCTGCTCAGTGTTGGATCTGAGCTTGGTGTAAGCTGTCTCATAATTCTACCTTGTTGCTGGCATCAACATGCATTGTAATTGGTATTCATGTTCATTTTAATTTCTATCACATCTTCTTCCTCGATATTGGAAGCAAATTTTCCTTCTGCTGAATACATTTGAGATTTCCTTGTAATGGAATTAATTTTTATAAAATTCAATTACAGTTTCCCCTGTTCTTGCTCTGCGAAGGAATTTCACATCCTTTCCTACATCAGAACCTACCAAAAGTAGCTGCGTCTTACTCTGGGGCATTTTATAGAAATTGTCTTTCTCTGGAAGTTAACACTTGAAGCAAAGTGACTATCTTATGCATAATAAAATGAAAACACATTCTTTTTATTCTGGTGTTTGGGATAGCTTAGATTGGTTCCAGGTCCTTTTGTCCCCAGGCTGATACACTTCAGCATGGAGGGGAAGGTGCCAGAGGCGACGCTCTTTGAAGTGAAGTATCTTGTCCAGGAGAGCTGAACATGAGCATGCTTTTGCATTTACATGGGCCACCGCTATCAGACAAGCTGCTTTTGTGACCGTCCTGCAGAATGAAACAGGGAGTGTTGCAGTGTAACACACTATCTAAATGCTGCTTCTGCATCATTGAATCAAACTCAGGGCTGGGTTAGTTTCTGACTGGGAAACATGTATTTAAAATATGAAAAATGACCATGACATGGGCAGCCCTCTATTGCACTGTGGTGGTAGTATCAGTCATCATTTCTGTTCCTGGGCTGCACTTGCCAGTCCAGGAGAATTGGTGTCAATGTGTTTGTTCTCACAGTTCTGGAGGCTAGTTCTCTTCTTACCTGGTATGTAAAATCAAGGTGTTGACCGAGTGGATTCCTGCTG
>NW_006159672.1:4962301-4977582 GCF_000334495.1 Tupaia belangeri chinensis | reverse complement strand
TACCTGCTCCATACTTCTCTCCCAGATTCTAAGGGTTTCTGGAAACCTGTGATGTCCTTTGGCTAGAGATGTATCACTTCAATCTTTGCCTCCCTCTTCACATCTCCCCCTGTCTGTCTCTATATATCTCTCTTCTCTTATATGGAAACCCATCGTTGTGTTTAGGGCCCATTCTAAGCAAATATGACCTTGTTTGAACTTGGTTATATCAAGACTCTATTTGAAAACAGGTCATATTCACAGCTATCTGGGTTAGGACTTTTACATACCTTTTCAGATTCACGATTCAACACAAAACAAGCAGTTATTATACCTTGTATGCAAAAGCTCTTTTCTTAATTATGGACTAAATGGGCTGAGGTCATGTCTGAGATCATGTGATTAAATTTCCTACTATTTGCATGTCTTCTTCCCTGTACATTGGATAAAAGATAGGTTTCCCTGAAAATGAAATTGAACTTCACGGATGGTCTCATGAGCTCTCACATAACCCTCATAGCAGCTGAGATGGGTAGATGTCACAGAAATCACAATTCCATGAAGAAGGATCACAACCCTCTCAACTTCAAGATTCCGACTCCCAACCACTGGCCTATGGGTCACATGAGGACAGTGTTGAAGCTAGACCTGGGATTTTTGAGATTCTGACCCATGTCTGTCCCACTGAAGCACATGATGCTCAAAGATTGTTCCTTAGAATGCAGTTTTCATTAGCAGAGTTTACTTCTCCTGCCCCCTGTTAGCCCCCAGTGTTTTCCTGCAGGTATATCAGTAACAGAGACTATAATAAACTCAATCTCCCTTAAGAAAATGGCTTACATCTTTATTTTATCATTTCTCTGACATTTTGAGCCTCATTAAGATATCTATCACTATAGACACAATCTTAGCAAGTCACAAGGATCACCTTCTTTTAAAATAATTTGACTGAACTTTAATCCACTTCTCTAAGAATCAACCAGTCACCTGTCTGAACAGAACCTATGATATCATAGCAGTGTCCAGAGGCAGAGCCCTGGGACACTGGGTCCAGTCCTGGGGTTCTGTGGGCTCCTTGAGTGTCTTCCCTTTCACAGGGTAAACCTGGTCAGTCACAGATGGTCCGGAAGGCCCCAGAAGCATCTCTGCCTCAAGTGGGGCCTCTTAACTGCTTTGTGCAGCTTGGTCGTCAGCAGGAGGTCACTAACTAAGGCTTCTGCAACCATTTATACAGTCAGTGTTATTGAGCTAGACACATTTAAAGTTTTCCATTATTATGGATTAATTTTAAATGAGGCTGTGTAGCTCTTATCACAAATTTGTCTCCTATTGATGTACTTGTCACCTATGTTTTCATAATTACTCTACTTTGATTTAAGACTAACTATTAAAATGAAGCATAAGCATGAACAGGCAGAGAATGGTCATAATCCCTGTTTGGTGAGAGAAGCATTGTGGTTTATAGAGATAGTTCATCTGACCCAAATCCCCACCTAGAGGCAGGAGTTAAATCAGATTACATGCATATACAATAGCAATTCCCAAGAGGATATCTGTTTCTTGTAGCTGTAATGCTAGTTAGATACTGAATGTTTACAAAGCTCAGGATGAATTCAGTAGTGACATTCTGCATTCAGCAAAATGTAGTGATAAAGTGAGGATTCAGGTTAAAAGGAGTAACAGAAAAAGCAAAGCATCTATGGAATGCCTGCAACTCTTTATGTTCATTTTTAGTTGAGATAGCTTTTTGATCCTCACAAGAGCTCTTCTGTCTGTCCTTATTTCTGGGAAGGAAAGTTGAGGCACAGAGATGTTCTGTAATTAGGCTCTGCAGGTCTCAGGATGGCTTATGGCAGGACCCAGGGCCGATACTATTATCCTGGACAGCTGAGACTCCAGGGCTTGCAGTCACAATTCCTAGCTGTCTCTTCAAACCACCAGCCTGCCCCAGCCCTGCTCTTCCTGTGGTTCCCACTTTACTCATGAAAGATGATGCCCCCATCTTTCATGGGCACTGTGTATGTCATCTTCTACCTACATAACCCCCCCCCCCCCCCCCCCCCCCCCCCCCCCCCCCCCCCCCCCCCCCCCCCCCCCCCCCCCCCCCCCCCCCCCCCCCCCCCCCCCCCCCCCCCCCCCCCCCCCCCCCCCCCCCCCCCCCCCCCCCCCCCCCCCCCCCCCCCCCCCCCCCCCCCCCCCCCCCCCCCCCCCCCCCCCCCCCCCCCCCCCCCCCCCCCCCCCCCCCCCCCCCCCCCCCCCCCCCCCCCCCCCCCCCCCCCCCCCCCCCCCCCCCCCCGAGCTGCTCAGGCAGCCTCTCTGCACACTTGATAATAATGCCTTGCTGCTGAGTCCTGTTCTCTGCATTTGCTGGAAAGATCTTTAAACCAACACAAAGAGCACAGTACCCAGGGAAGTGACTCTTCCTTTGCTATGCACTGACTTTATACCAGCCTGGGGGTCATTCAGTAGTGTGGTGGTTAAGGTGACTGGATTGCTCAGTTTGAGTCCTAAACCCAGTGACTTGAGAAGGATGGCAGTGTGCATGTCTCAAGTTTCAAGAAGAGAATGGAGGAGACGGGGTGGTGGTATGGCCATCCCCTCAGTGGATGATTTATCTTTCTCTCTTTCTTTCTCTGTTTCTCTCTGACAAGTACACATGCCCTAGTGCAAAAATTAACCCTCTCTCCCTGCCTCCCCCCCCAAAAAAAGAGCCCGAATGCTGCTTTGCTGAGATGGTTTGGCCTCAAAAGATGCTGAAAGGTGTCAATTAGGGCTCTTCTTCAGGTAGGCGCTCCCTCCTAGTTCTTTCACTCAAATCCTAATGTGGGCTCTATCCCTGAGGACCACACACAGCTATTGTTGTTCATGAAGATGTCTGCACCTCTCTGCCCTTCTTCAGACACACTGCTTATCATTTGTTAGTCATGACTCTGGCCAGTCACAAGATTTCTGTACTTTATGCTCTCAGGTTTAAATGAGGAATGACCCAAACTTCTCAGCTTGTTCCAATGAATCCCAAGATGATACAAAAAAAAAAAAAAAAAAAAAAAAAAGCTGGCACAGCCCTAGTGCAGAGTAGGTCTTCAAGAAATGAATCACCAAGGCTGCAGCTGCTGTGGCTGCTGCTGCTAATCTCAGACAGGCTAGTGCCTCCTCCCAGCCCATTCAACTGTACTCTTTACTGATCTGTTTTGAAATGGACATCAAAAAATAAAAGCTCCCTTGGGTTTGGAATAAAAGCCCCCTTTCCAACTACAGTTGATTCTCATTATTTTCTGTAGTTCTATAAAAATCACTGTGAACATTGAATTAGTGAATACAGACACATTGCTCGAGGGGAAATACAGAATTAGGTTTCTGTAAGCCTTTGGTCACAATGTTTTTGTCAACTCATAACCTTGTTTTCTATTACGGTCACTTATTTAATATAGCTTGTAGAGTTAAAGGAAGTTTCTCTAATATACATGTTTCCTCCATGAGGTACATCATAGTCTTCTTCCATTTGGGGACACTAAACAGTACATTAGTCCCTGATTAGCACCAGCCAAAATGGCAAAATTATCACCCTACAAAAATGCAAAAAATGTGGAGCTAAAGAGACACAAGAAGGGCACATACAGGGATAGCCCATGGCCTGGTGGTTCAGGGAGTCAGATCCCATATGGCTGCAGTTGGTATCCTGACCCTGGCAGTTTGAAATGCATGTGAGGTGCATGTGTGCACATGCCCTAAGTCCCTACAGGATGGATAAATGGAGGAAAAGGGATAATGACATGACAGTGACCCATTGGTGGCTCTTTCTCTCTCTCCCTCTCTGTTTCTCTCTTTCCCCCTCTCATTTGTCTTCAGGTGAGCACATGAGCCTTCTAGCAAAAACAAACAAACAAAAAACAGGTATTTATTGCCTGAGAGCTCTGTTTCTTTCTGGTGCCCTATGGCAAAAACTAAAAACAAAACAAAGCAAAACAGCTGTGTGCAGCCTGTCATTCAAGGAATGCACCAACCAAACCCAACTTATTTTCACCATTAACACAAGTTCTTTCCACACGTTTTATGATTCACAGATCCTTCCACAGACTACCATATGTCTAGACATTTTTCTCTCCAAGGTTTTGCTAGAATGGAAGGAGAGATTTGAGAGGGAATGTGCAGTCTGGACTGGAGGGAGCTGGTTTTCCCTACTTCCCTGGTACAGGTCATAAACCAGGGTTACTTCTTACCTTTTGCAACTTTCCTCTCCTCATCTTTACAAAGCAGGCAGTGCTTGGGACCATCAGATGGCATGATGATCAAGGCTATGGACTTCCAAATGCCTGATTGTGGTTCAAGTCCCAGACCCGGCAGCTTGAAACTCATGCTGAGTGTGTGTGAGTGCATGCTCAAAATCCTGAGAGGAGAATGGAGGAAAAATGACTGTGGCATGACCAACCCACTTGGGGGGAGTGGTTTCTCACTTTCTGTCTCTCTCTCTCTCTGTCTCTCTGGCAAGTGCATACACTCTGTAGCAAAAACTCTCACTAAGTAAATAAATAAATAAAGCAATCCTTACTCTACAGAGAGGGAAAGGGTAAATGAAACAATGCAGGTAAAATGCAATGCAGGTAAAAACAATGCCATGCAAAACAGTGCCTGGCAGAGGATGGTAGTGCTAGAAATGTGCTCTAGTATGTTCATTGGTCTCACCTACACCACTGGATACTGATGTATCTCACCTCCATTTGGTCCTGTTCAGAGCATATCAACTCAACTCTGAGCACTCTGCAATCTACCATTCCTCAGAGATGATGGGATTTGTGACCTGTCTGTGTCTCTTCACCTATAGTCAGTGTCTTCTCAGTGATCACTTCTCAACCTCAGTTATCTGCACCCTCCCAGCACTTCAACCAGAGCTTTATAGTGAGTAAACTTAACTGTTTTCTGATTCTTGAAGAAATTACTTTTATATCTGTTTACATGCTCCTCACAAATAATGCTTCAGATGTATAAAATGTTTTCATGTTATTTATTGCTGTTTCCAGGAAGAAAATATGAATTTAGATCTAAGCCATCAATATTGTTCAGTATTTACAACCTTACACATTAACGTGAAATTCTGAAGTATAACCGTCTCCATTTATCTGCCCTGTTTCTGCACTCCAGTAAATGGAGCCCATATTTCTGAGTGAATTACCAGCCAATTCAAAGGTGACTAAGTTTCAACTTCTGGGTTCCATCTGACCAATAACATAGGTGGGCTCACAAGGCACAGGATAGACCTCTCCCCTGGCCCTATAAGCACACAAAAGTCTTTTTGAAAATAAAACAATTTCCCTGGGAGGATCAATGAAGTCCATCTGGAGATTAAGAATACAGTATACTTTGGTGCCAAATGTATGCACTAAGAGAATGAAGGGGACTCCTGTATGATGCTACAATGCTAAGCTTTTTGCTGGGAAGCCACAATGAGAGGTAAGTTGACATTGCCCTGATTCTGTGGAGTCCCCTCAAAGAAAAGAGGCATCTGGTGGGTGGGAAGGAAATTCTATTACAAAGCCACTCCATCATTGTGCTCTATGCCTTTGGGAGTCTCTCTGACCTCTTTAGTGAGACATTGGATGGAATATTATCAATGGTTACACACTCTAAACTCTTGAACTCCCTCCTGGGATTAGCTATGCTCTCTAGATGATTGTTCTGTTGCTCACCTTCTTCAGGTTATTTGGGAAGTTAGAGTCAGTCTGAAAGTCCAGTGGGAGGCAAAGGGATCAGTCTTCTGGTGGGCCAAACTCAGCCAGATCAGGGCTGCTAATAAAAAGCCTCACATCACGAAGACCAGCCAGGGAGATGTCAAGATCCAGCTCTGCCAGCTGATGCTGCAGGTGTTCCAACAGCCATGCTCAAGTGGTTAGCTCATTATCATGACCTCTGCTCACTCCCCTCCAGCTCCTCCCTCCCACACACCTCTGCAGATCAGACTTGTCCTTTGCTTTCTTTCTCTAGTAATGAATTTCAGGAGTTAAGTATACAGCATGACTGCTCTGCTTCCCATGCTGCTAGTACTGGAATGTGATAGGTTTTCACAAAGGGCTATTTCTTCTTTCCTTAACTACCTTTAATGAACTACAGGAGCGTATAGAAATGATTCACTCAAAGTTCAAAAATTTGAGTCACTAAGTCAGACCCCCACTTTATGGGACCCAAAAGGATCTAGAATGAGCTATTTTCCTCCTCTTAGAGGGGTGATAGTACTGTAATGGCCAGAGAGACAAGCTGAAAACAGTCAAATTAGGAGGAACGTTTGGTTTTAAATGAGCTTTTTCATGCTTGGACTCTTAAAAGTTGCTCTCCAAATAGCTAATGTCTTTCTGTCCAGAAATGAAGGCTTCATTTACTTTCCTCTGTGGGTCAAACACGGCAGTCCTTTTGATCTAAAAAGTGAAAATGCCAAAAGATTTTCAGAGGTCAATTTTCCTGTCTATCCTTGGTTAAGTGATTTCAAGGTCATGGATCACAGACCGTGAGGAAGAGCCATCATTTTGGTTTGGTGATTCAGAGACAATGGGTGAATGTTTAGAAGCCAAGTCATAGGGCAGTAAGATTCCTCTTTGAAAGGGGACTCAGGAGAAGAGTGTTGAGTCTGATGTGAGGAGTTTTGAAAATTAAACTTGGGTGAAAATAAGCACATTATTCAAAATGACATGTTGACTTGGTTACAATCCCATCCACACAACATATTTCTCTTTTATTTTGCATGGTCTTCAGGGAGCTAGCAGCCCTTTGTTTGAAAGCTAGGATGGGGGAAGTCTCACTGTCTGGCAGGAAGGAACAGAAGCCATCTTTGCCTGTAAGGTCCATTCTCCAGTGAATTCAAGACCCACATCCTGATTCAAAGCACCCAAGCTGAGCATCTGCTGTTCAGGGGCCTTTCTACACTTTCTACACCCAAGGCCAGCCTGGTGTCATTCAAGGAGATTGGAAGGTCAATGAGCTCTTCTAAGAATGTTTTTCAATGTGCTCAAGCAGTGCTGGCCTCTCCAAGCTGTGACACATTAGTCTCAAGTGAGTTCTTCTGTGTATGAATCAGTTTCAGAGAACTCAGTATCAGAGCCATCCCTCTATATTCTCAAAATGTTGCACCATAGAGTTTGCAAGAGAAATCTTGGGAAACACTTAAGAAGTTTTCGGGTCAACTTTCTATTCTATTCACAAAAATGAACTGTCTCTATCTAAGTCTTCTTTGAAAATCCACTGAGATCACAGCTATACAACAGCTAAACAGTATAACTTCTTGGAAAAAAACTATTTAGAACTGACTCTCTGAATGTACTTGAACATTGTTTGACTACAAAAAAAAAAGAAAGTCTTAGATTTAATGTAATTAATGCTGAACTTTTTCTTCTGGCAATCAATGACATGTTTATTATGACTCTGTTTACTACCAAATGTCATCATTTTATCAGCATAAAAAAAATGGCTAGAGCTTCTATTTATGGCAGTAAAATAACTCTTTTCATATATGTGCCATGCTACTTGGGTTAAAAGTCACCCCCCCCCCCCCTCGCTGTACGGCCCCCCCCCATCCCCGTTAGTATCATTCAGAATTAGGAATGAGCCCATCATTTCACAGATCTGTCCACTTTTCACCAGAAGTGTTTGACATAGATTTAGAGAATCATTAATAGACTGGGATCAATGTTAAGAGTTGCTTAATATACAAGAATTATCTGAGACTGAACTTTCCCCAGACTTATAAGTGATCAGCAAACACTACACATGGCCTGGGGAGCTTTAAAGAGTTTACATAGAAAGAAAGGAGAGTGATGAAGAAATCAATCAGGAAATGGTTTCTGAATCCACATTATTTTACAGGGTGAATCAATGAATGAATGCCTGATAGGGTATGATAATAAGTGAAAGCATCTAATAGAACATCATTCAGGGCAGAGTGATATGTATGGTAAAAGTATAAGAAATACACGAACAGCTTTCTCAGTAGTCAATTCTCACTTCATTGAAAGTCATAGGCTCATTGGCTTCTCTGTACCACCCACTTTTGCAGAATTATAATGTGCTATTCTCACTATCTCCACAATCTTAGGTTCTTTTCAAGGCCTCAAGCTTCTTGGCACCTTTCCCTGCCTGTTTCATTCCCAGACTTATCTAACATCTGGATAGATAGGATTAGGTTTTCTATAAAAGGATAACTTCTTTAATTTTCTAAGTCCTGTTCTTAGATAAAATCTAACAATTATAATTGATTCCTAATCATACAAGAAAAGTAGTTAGATCATCAATGGGCCATCTTTCAAAGTCAGAAAAATATGACTATGTTATTCATGCAGATTGGATGAAAATCCTCTCTGAAGTGTTTTCTCAGAACATTAGCCAGAGTTCTACAGAGAAACAGAACCAATAGGTTGTATATTGTACATAGAAAGAAATTTGGTATAAAGAATTGGATCAGGCAGTCTGAAGGTGACAAGACTTAAGATTTCCAGAGTGAGCCAAGAAGCTAAACACACAAAAGAGCTAATGATGTAAATTTCATTCTGAATTATAGTAGACTCAAGACATAGGAAAAGCTGATCTTTTGGTGTATGTTTGAAGGAGAGGAAATAGAAGATGTCTCAATTCAAAGGCAGTGAGACAGGAAGTAGTCTCTCTTGGGACAAGGCTGGCCTTTTGTTGTCTTCAACTAATTGGATGAGCCTCACCTACACTGGAGATAGCAATCTTCTTTACTAAGTCTGCCAATTCAAATGTTAATCTGATGAAGAAATGCCCTCATAGAAAAACCTAAAATAATGTTTGACTAAATATGTAGGACCCAGTTAAGCTGACACACAGAGTTAACCATCACATGTGAGCACCAAGACTCACTTTCATGATGTATAGCTGGGGTTTGCCATCTGAGCTGCCCTAACCTCAGCTATCTTATGCAGTGGTCCAGGCTTCACATCTGTTTTGACCTTTACTTGTAGTAGAGGGGTGACTAGCTCTCTGCCCTACCACCATTACCACTCACAAAGATTTCTCTTCTTTTCACTGCGTAGTGCATATTCTCTCTGTATCCTTTGGGAGCTGACCTGGATGACCTTGCTTTGTCATTTCTCCTTGCACACGCTTTTGCCTTGTTCTCAGCTGAATGATTGAGTCTCCAGGGCAGAGTCCACATCTCATTTATCTTGGCACTCAGGACAGTATCTGGCATGCAGATAAAGCCTACCCAATAACCATTGATCCATTTGTTAATTGTTGATCCCATCCCCACATCATTTCTCTTTCCTTATGGTACCAAAAAATTGATCACTGAGAATTTTCTTATAATTCTAGGGAATAGAGTATCCTTTGCCTTTGAAGATCTGCCAGGGCCGGTAAAACCCATGCACCAGAACTGAATGTACTCCAAGGACTATGCTGAACAGCATGCTTCTTTGGAATCACATTTTGTTCTCCTTATCCTGCTGGCTGTCCTTACTGCTTCTACATCTCATCAGCTTTAGAAATACTGTCTGAAGCAAGGCTGGCGAAACTTGCTGCCGCAATTTTCCTTTTGGCAGTTCCACTCCTAGACAATCCTTGCACTCAGGGTCTCCCATTGTTTTTGTATACCTTTTTCCATTAAAAACCTGGTCTTGAAAAAGTTTCTGATCCTGGTCTATACTGAGAAGAGTCTCAATGCACAGACAACACATCTTTTAGGGGAATGAGTTTTTGGGTTTTTTTGGAGAGGTTTTTGCTACAGGGCACGTGTGCTTGCCAGAAAGACAGAGAGACTGTTCCATGGCATAGTGGAGATGTGCTGCACAGGAAAAACTGGATTCTACATGGTAACTGTGGTTTGGGTTCCAGGCTGAGTCAGACTTAGGTGCACACTGAGCATGATTATGAGTGCCTAGGATCTAATGGAATAAAGGACTGGAGGAAGGGATCGCGGCATGACCTGGCCCTGCAGAGGGTGCTCATCTCTTTCTCTGTTTCTCTGTCTCTTAGTCTTGTTTGTGTGTGCACTCTATTATGAATATAGAAAAAAAATTTTCCCTAGGAAAATAAGTGTAAATAAATGATCCAGAAATAGGCAGAAAGTGAGAAAACAGAGTGTTGGGAAAGGTGAGTTTGTATTTATTGAAACCCTTACTATGAGCTCAGCAGAGACACACTTTAATTTACTGCTTAGGACATTCTGTACAACATTATTGAATATTTTATATGTGAATATTGTAACTGCTGCTTTATGTTCATGGTTTCAACTATATCTTTTGGTTAACTGTCAGAGATTTCAAACATGTTCATTCAAAATACTAGTATAAAGTGTAAATCAGCATAGCCATTCCATCCTTACTATTCGAAACTGAGAGTTCCACTCATTTTCTTGACTTTAGCCATAGCACATTCTGTCAGTGCGTTGACTACAGGAAATAAAAGAGTGAAAAATGAGGGGAAAAAATGAAAGAATGATAAAGTACACTATGGAATCTTGTATAATTATTCAATACACCTGACAAATTTTAAAAATATTAATTTCAGGACAAGCAGATAGCATAATGGTTATGTGGCTGGACTCGCACGTAGTCAACCATGTTTCAAGTGCTGGATTCGGCAGCTTAAACTCACACCAGGCACATGTGCGTGCATGTTAAAACTCCCAAGAGGAGAATGAAGGAGAAAGGATTGCAGCAAGGTCAGGCCCCCTGGGGGGTGTTTTCTCACTTTCTGTCTCATTGTCTCTCTCTGTCTCTCCAGCTAGTACATGTGCCCTATAGCAAAATCTCTCTTTTTAAAAAAACAAATAAATAAATAAATAAAAGTTTCATGGCAAACTTATCAAAGAAAGCAAAAGATTTGAAAATATGTGGCAAACATATATGCAGAAACAATCAGGGATTCAGGGATTCAACGAGCATGCATGCTAGTAAATCTTGATTTAAGGTTAAGCAATTGAAAGGACAGATTTCTGTGCAAAACACTGTAGGGACTTTCAAGCCTCAGATATCAAAGGGCCTATTAGGACGGGGATCCTCACATTTCTGCTTCTAGAGTTGACTTCCCCAGCTCTTGTAGAGGCCAAGGCAATGTTGCCTGCTAGGTTGGATCTAAACTGACTTCCTTTAGATATTAGCCATTAACAAGTTTGCAGGCACGCCCTGTTTCCTGATGGCTGTATGTCCCTAGCAGAATAAGTCCCTCCTTTCTGCCATCAGCAGATATCCCAGAATTCCACTTTTAAGGTCTCCTCAGACCAACCTTCCCCCAAGCTATTGTCCAGTGAGAATTTGCAAAAGCATTAAGATAACAAGTCTTTTCTTAAATATGAACAACAACTGAAGATGAGTTCTCCATGTGGGTGACTTAGGTTATGACAAATTGGCCCTCATTTCCCCTCTATGGACTGTGCAGATAATCTCTTCTGTGCTGTCAGTTTGTTGTATTATTTCAGAAGACCAAGATAAGCAGACACTTATAAATTAGATCAAGCTCATTTTTGAAGAGTTTCTTTTGAAGTATATACTCTCTGTAGTCTCTTTAATATTATTAAAATGTTTCTTGCATTTTAACAATTTCCATTTTAATGGTGGCATACAGATGGTGTGAATCCACAGGAATAGGGAGTTCATACTCAAATATTGTCTGCAGAGTCATATGAGTTCAAGAGAAAAATCTCCATTGAAATAAAGTTGCAAGATAACAGCAGGACACATCCAAATGGAGTGAAAACTTGAAGAGAAAAAATCAGCACTGAAGTCAAGTCAACTGGTGGACATAGCTTAATTTTAGTTATTTTTTTTTCCTTTGAAAGTAACAGGATGTTTCCCTCTTAATTTTAGTTATTCTAAATAGCGTTTTTTTGTTGGTTGTCTTCTAGGTAAAAAATAATTGCTGAGATCACAAAGACGAGTTACAAACTCTTTTTTTTTTTAATTTGCTATAGGTCACATGCACTTATCGGAAAGAGAAGGAAAGTAAGAAAGCACCTTTCAGGGGGATGAGTGCAAATAAATCCTTTTCCTACATTCTCTTCTTGAAATTTTGGGCACATACACACACACACACACACACACACACACATACATACACACACGTGTGCCCAGAGTGTTTCTCAAATTGTTGGGTAAGGGACTTGAACTGTATAGTTGGCCATGTGGGATATAGCCACCTTAACCACCATATCACCAGCTGGCCTGAGGTGCAAATTGTTCATCTAAAAAAAAAAAAATAAATAAATCTCAGATTGGAACATGTAAGTTCAATTTATATATGATTTTGGGCAAGTATTAAATGAATAGTTTGAAAGTTGCTGACCTCCTCCCTATTGGGCCAGGAATTAAGACCCCCTGGACCTTGGTTGCAAGCTGAAGGCACAAGGCAAGTGTGACTCTCATCAAACTTTATTGCTTAGCTTGCAAAGATTGCCAGGTGGGAGCTAAGTCACAGGCAAGATGCTGGTGTTGGCATTATGATCTACTTGAAGAGTATGCGTTATGGTTATATTTCTTGAAAAATTCTCTGCACTCTGGATATTATGATTGTTTATCCATCCACCATCCATTTATCTACCCACTAATTTACTTAATTAAACATACATGGCAAGCACCTCTTTTCGCCAAACCTTGCGCCACAAACCAAGACTACAGTAGTGAACATGAGAGATAGAGTCCTTGGATTCCAGAGCTTCCAATGTGATGGGACATACTGTAGTTGGCTGACAAATATTACCTCCAAAAAGGTGTGCCCATGTCCTATCCAAAGAGCCTGTGAATGTATTACCTTACATGGCTAAAGGGGATTTTTAGATGTGATTAAGATAGGGCTCTTGGAAAGATTACCCTGTAATATCTGGATTACCCGGTATAATCACAAGAGACCATATAAGAGGGAGGCAGGAGAGTCAGAGTTAGAAAAGGTGAAGGATAAGAGAACAGAGTCAGTGATATTTGAATATGCTACACAGATGGCTTTGAAAGTGGAGGAATGAAACTCAAGCTAAGGGAACACAGGCAGCCTCCAGAAGCCAGAAAAGGCAAGGAAACTTCTTCATTGCAGCTTCCAGAGAGAATGAAGCATTGCCAGCTCCCTGACTTCAGCCCAATGATCTGATTTTGGACTTATGGCCTTCAGAGCTCTGAGAAGATAAATTCGTTCTTATTTTATTGTTGTTGTTGTTTTGTTTTGTTTTGAGAGAGAGAAGGAAAATGAGATAGGCTTCTCCCATGGGGAATGGCCATGCTGCAGTCCCTTCTCAATTCTCCTCTTGGAATGGACACACGTGCACATGCTCCTGGTGCATTTTTGTCTTTGTTTGTTCTAGGGATCAAACACTCACTGGAGAGAGACAAAAAGAGAGAGAGAGAGGAGAAAAGTGAAAAATAATCCCCCCACACACACACACACAGGGGGATAGCCATGCCACGATTCCTTTTCCTGCATTCTTCTTTCAGAACTTCGGGCACTTGTGTACATGCACCTGGTGGTATTTTTCAAGGTACTGGTCTGAATGCAAACCATAGAGTCAGCTACGTGGGATCCAGCTACTTCAACCACCATGCTTTTGTCTGGCCCAGTTTATATTGTTTTAAGCCACTAAACTCGTGGTCATTGGTTTCAGCATCCACAGGAAACTAATGTATAGACAAACAGACTGTTAAAACAGTAAATGACCTGGGCTGTGACCAGGTCATCCAGGTTCCTTCAGGACTCTAAGCAGAGATTCTTTCTGTAAGCCGGAGTGGATGTTGAGTCAAAGAACTTGTTCAGAAGGAAGTAACAACTGAGTTGAGTTTGAAAGATGGTGGGATGAGGTAAAGTCAGAAATTTGCAGGCACAATGAAGGCAAATACTGGGAAGTCAGAGCAAAGTTTATCTTAAGAACAGAACCCTCTGTGGGACCAGCAGTTTGCGTAATGGCTATGTCGTTGGACTCCCATGTAGTCTACCGTGGTTCGAGCCCCAGACCCAGTGGCTTAAAACTCACGCCGGGCGTGTGTGTGTGCATGCCCAAGATCCTGAGAGGAAAATGGAGGAGAAGGGATTGTGGTGTAGCCATCCCCCCGGGGAGTGATTTCTCGCTTTCTGTCTCTCTGTCTCTCTCTCTCTGTCTGGCCAGCGCACCCACCCTATAGGGAAAACCTCTCAAAAAACAAAAACAAACAAACAAACAAAAAACCAGAATCCTCTGGAGGATTAGGAGTAGGGGATGAAAAGGTCAAGGCCTGAGGCTGCAGAAATTAGCAGGGACAAATATGCAGGGCCTTGGAAATAAGCTGTGACCTGGAGTGTGTAGGCTGGACCAGGAGTTATTCCAGATTTGTGTATTTCAAAAAAAGATCACTTCGGCTTCAGAAACCAAGAGAACTGGATTAGAAATGCCCAAAGGCTCTACATGAACATGTAGAAATAACCTTTGTAAAAGGATTTCCTACCTTCACACTGTTGCTGTAGACACTGCACCGTTATTTACAGCAAGAAGGAAGACAGCCAGTGGGACTGTCTAAGACTCCAATAGGTTATTAGCTCATTCCTTCTGTCATTCAGACATAAAAATCAACTGCTACATGCGACACTGGGTTATTAATTTTCAGTTACAAAGCAGCAAACGCTCATTGTGAAAAGTCAACTCAGAAGTGTTCCTTACTGTCTTCTCTGTTTCTTTCTCCATATGCCTATGCCACAGACCCTGCTATGTTCCCCACCTACCTGACTCCCATTCTTAACATTGCAGCTTGAAAAATAAGCTTTGGTTAAATGCACTGGGACAGGGCAGGCTGGAGGCCACGTCCCCATTCTGGAGATTCTAATAACTCTCCTGAGAGCAATTCTGTGAGGAAGAACACGAAGTTCAAAATCAGGAAACAGTGGTGGACTCACCAGGGGCAAATTATTGAAATATTCAGATAAAGACAAGAGAAGACCTGCACCTCCCCAGTTGTTGCTCTGGGAGATAACAAAACTACTTCAAGTGGATTCCTTGTAAAGACAGAGAGAAGTAGATGCTGGTGGTGCTAGAGGAAAATTGGCTGCTCAGTTGCTGGCATTACACAGTGAGAAGGCATCAATGTTATCAAGACTCTCAGTCTGTGGTTTAATACACTCCCCAAATGAAATAATCCAAATAACAGGTTTTTTAAATTTTTATTTTGCTTTATTTTTATTTTTAATTAGTTAATTAATTAATTTATATTCTTTCTCTGTCACAGCATAGAAAATGTGATTTCCCTTCCAGAATATACTACATAGTGGCTTAATCATATATATTATCATTGATTATTTTCCATTTCTAGTTTTGTGTATATATATGTATATATATATACATCTCTCTCTCTCTCTCT
>NW_006159672.1:4953542-4961914 GCF_000334495.1 Tupaia belangeri chinensis | reverse complement strand
AACAAAGCCTAGAAGAAAATCAGCAATGTTTTAATCAAAAGTCATAAAATTCTATTTCACCCCTTCTGTCTCATGTACTTAATCTATCTCCTGTTGTGGTCCAATCTTCCTGATTAAATTCTGGGATATAATAGTCATCTCCAGACCTGTCCCTATGATTTAGTTGGCCCTTTTCTTAGTTTTAAACTCTTATTTCTGTGTGTCTGTATTTAATTTTCCTGGTATAGCACTCCCTTGAGAACTTCTTGGAGATCTGGTCTGTTGTTGGTAAATTCTTTCAGGTTTTGTTTATCTGAGAATGTTTTCGTCTTTTCTTCCCCTATGAAAGATAATCTTGCCAGGTACACTTGCAGGCAAATGGTGGAGCAGAGTGACTGAGAATGTGTATGTATGCACCTACAAAGACTATGTACACATGCAAGAGGGTCACAGTCCTCTTCCACCAAGAAAAGTCATTCTAAAAATAGAAAATTGTCTATTAATGATAGAGTATATGGCAATATCTTTGACTAGACTAATTTATAGTGTAGTTATGCTGGGAAAATTCATTTTGTAGGTTGTAATGACATACAGTGATTGATCATAAAAAAATAATAATAAGGAGGCCAGCAGGTAGCATAGTAGTTTATGGCACTAGACTCCCACATGGCTGACTGCAGTTCAAGTCCCAGACCCGGTGGCTTGTAATTCATGTTGGGCATGTGTGTTTGCCCAAAACCTTGAGAGGAGATTGAGGAGAAGGAATTGCAGCATGACCATCCCTCTGAGGAGTGATTTCTCACATTCTGTCTCTGTTTCTGTCTCTCTAACATGTGCATGCATCCTATAGCAAAAATATCTCAAATAATAATACTAATAATAAAGTTAAAATATGTATGACCATAAGACAAAGTCAAATCTATGTATTGCATTGATGAGTTCATAAACATGTGTGGCTGCATTTGAAATGGATTAAAATAAAGCCCAAGGAGTGAGTTCTCACATTCTGTCTCTGTTTCTGTCTCTCTAACATGTGCATGCATCCTATAGCAAAAATATCTCAAATAATAATACTAATAATAAAGTTAAAATATGTATGACCATAAGACAAAGTCAAATCTATGTATTGCATTGATGAGTTCATAAACATGTGTGGCTGCATTTGAAATGGATTAAAATAAAGCCCAGAGAAAGAATCAAATGATTGAATTTGGGTATCTTGCAAATATGACCTCCAGATTTCTGGCCCTGGGCAGGCAGTAAGACAGGAGGCTTTACTCAGAGAAGAGGGTTGTTCTGCCTGGGATGATGTGGGTATCCTGGTGCGATTGCCCAGAGTTGCTCAATGCCCTGCCAACTTTCCAAGTGCTGTGCTCAGCAAGCTGTTCCAATGTACAATGACTGAGTTTGCAATTAGCATCAATCGCCTCTATGCACTTCGTTTTTTTATCACTCAATGTACTTATGAATAATACTGATTCAATCAGACTTATTGTCTATAATTTGCTGGTGTATTGCTTTATTGCAGAGAAAAATTCCATCGGTTCTTTGATCTTGGCTTCCTAAAAATGAACTCTGAGGAACAATGGGCAATTTGCACTAAGGGCTATTACTGGTGAGATTGCAAATCTCAGTGAGTATCCTGAGAGTTAAAGAGTCTCACATATCTTTAGATTATCTTAAAGGGTATGCATGCCTATAAATGTCATTGTCTCAAATCTTAGAATGGCAATATTCATGTTTCTGTTCATTGTGGCAAGTGATCTCCAAGATATGATTCACACTTATGATTATAGGGAAGTTAATGGTCTCATTTCACCCAATGAAATGAGCTAAGTGAAATAGACATGCTATAGGCACAGAAGGTGAGTCAAGCAGTATTAGGGTGGAATTGGCAGTGGTCCAATATTTTAAAAATATAGCCTAAGGTACAAATCAATAGATTCTGCCACCTACTTCATGTAATTTATTAGGACGCAAGAAGATCAACAAAGTTGGTAATTATTATTTATGAAGGTCTTTTTCACATAAAGCTGAATCAGCAAACACCATTGAGATGATAGCCCTCGAGCCTCTAGTGTACAGCTAAAGATCCTATCTGAAAATGCAAAACCCAAATAATAATGCATTGCATTAACATAGATATTTTTCTTAGATTACTATAGGATATGTACATGCGTCAAAGAGAGACAGAGAGGTAGAGAGAGAGAGAGAAAGTGAGAAAGCACCCCCTGGGAGTGTGAGGGAGATGATCACACCACAGTCCCTTCTCCTCCACTATCCTCTTAGGATTTTGTATATGCATACACAAACACCTGCTATGACTTTTAAGTCCCTGGATCTGGGACTTGAACTTTAAAGTTTCCATGTGGGATACTGCTACCTTAACCACCATGCAACCTGGTGGATCCTACCTTAGCTTTTGAGCACAGTTTTTGCTTACATAGGAGTCTATCCTTAATGCTAAGAATTTGGAAATATGGCTTGGAAGATGGTCTTCAACCTCTTCTGATCTGGACACCTCTTGAGTTTTTAATTTTCCAATAACTGTCTTTGTTGCTTTAGGAGGAAAAGAATGTCTGAATCCTTGAGTAATCTAGTTGGGAATTAGTATAGTTTAGAGTTTTTATAACCAAGCATTTGTTATTTGGTGTTATTTATTTTTATTTTAGTTCTTCTATAAGGCATGTGCACTCATTGGAGAGACACAGAGAAAGAAAGTGAGAAATCATCCTTCAAGGGGGATGGCCATGCCACAAACCCTTCTCCTCCATTCTCCTCTTGGGACTTTGGACACACATACACACACTAATGTCTTGATTTTTAAGACACGAGGTCCAGGATTTGAACTCTGTAATTGGCCATGTGGGACCTGGCTACCTTAACCATACCACCTGCTGACCCATAATATTTGTTATTTTAATGCTAGGAGCAATTTATCTTGTGGTCTACTTGAAGGTACTTTAGGGATGTTAGGGAATTTAATATAGGCTGCAGAGTACTAATGCCTGTTTGCTCAAAATGTTAAAATTTATAACGAGCCACCACATCCATCACCTGACTTGGTCACACTTAGATGTTGGCCATAAATGTGATCATTCATATGGAAAAATAGGTTTAGTCACTTACTCGAGACCATGGAACCAACACTGGAGACAAGATAGGACCTACACTCAGGAAAACAAAGACAACAAATAGTTGTACCTACAAAAAATAGTCGTTAATGATACACAGATATATGGGGTCAAGGCCACAGGAGCTCAGAAAAATCAATGGGTCAGAAGTGTGGCTAGGTAGAAAGAAACCAGAAGACTAGGATTAAAACAAGCCTTAAGGAAGCTATGAGTCCAAGCTGACACTCAGAGGGCACACAAAGCTCAGGAGATAGGGTATGGGATGGGACAGTGAAACACCAGCTTGAAGTGGGGGATTAATTGCATTGTTCTGTGCATTTGAGATGGTGCACACCACACTGTCCATCTGAGCTTTTTCCATGGACAAAGTACAGCCCAGAGTCAGGTATCTGGACCCAAGGCAACAAGCATTTCCTGAATACTCACAGTACCAGAGTTTCCTCTGAGCACAGTGCCTCTTCGCCCTCCCCTCTGCTAATGCTGATTCAGGCATGCTGGGGAATGCAGAGGTCAGGGAGGGGACCACTGGGAGGAGCAATGGGTCAGTAACGTTACTCAACAGTCAGGAGTGCTGATCTGGATGGGATAATGATGCAGGAGTTTTCTCCATGAGGAAGGCCTCAGTATCCATTACATACAATGGAAAACTCAGTCATGGAGATGCCCAGAGAGTGCCCAAGGCACTTATTCCCAGACTCTCCAAGGAATTGGAAAAGATTCAGATTTGGCAATGATATAATTCATGGGACTACATTTGAGGACACTCCAAACAATAAGGGGCCACTGAAAGATATTTGCAGATATTTCCAGGCATGTGCCAGAAAATCACATGAGAACTAACATCATTTGATCCAATGACTCTTCCTCAAAGCAAACCATATCATATAGGTATAGGACACAAAAACAATTTAGTAATCTATACCTCAGATCCACAAATGAAAAAGAAAATGCCCTCACCATTTCTACTGGCAACACCAGAGACAATGTAATTTTGCTGATTGTGCCCAAATAATAATTTTACTCATTGATCACAGCAGGTTGCAGGATCAAGCACCCACATTTTCTCAGAAGTGGACAAGTGACGCCTTCCTGTATGCAGGTCACACAGTTGCTGTAAGTGTGATTTGGGCAGTCCTTGGTTGGCATGCAGCAAAGGATGTGATACGAATGAGAATCAGGTGCATGCAGGAGCTGCATATCTACCTGGGTGCATTTGTTGAAGATCCTTCTAAATGTCCTGGGTTTGTGATGCAATTTTAGAATAATTAAAATCTGAATCACTCGAATTATATAATTAATAGCATTCAATTTCAATCAAATTTCTAATTGATCCCAGTCTGCTAGTTCTGCACCTGGAGATCTCAGTGACACCAGGAATAGTGAGCAGGTGGCGTGGCCCGCTGCTTCCTTGCTCTCATGCAATAGTCAATTAGGTAAAGATTGTGCTTGCCCCAGAGGAGGCTGCATGCCATGCTCCTATGCCCATAGCACAGAGTGTGTCTGGGGTGGTGCTGAGGGCTGATAAATCAAATATTCAGCCATAAATGACAAACCAGAAGACAAGAAAGCCCCAAGCGACTGAGAAGGCTGAGAGCTATCAAGTGAACTAAAAGATCCTGGCAGTTGTGAAGAATTGAAC
The DNA here is from genome assembly GCF_000334495.1 of Tupaia belangeri chinensis. NCBI lineage: Eukaryota > Metazoa > Chordata > Mammalia > Scandentia > Tupaiidae > Tupaia > Tupaia belangeri. The sequence goes on along the minus strand of NW_006159672.1, from coordinate 4,957,162 downwards.
TCAGACTCAGTTTTGGAAGCATTCACTGGATGTTTATACCTGTGGTATCTTCTCCAAAATGAGTTCTATATCTTTTCACAGAGCCTAGTAAAGTGAGCCTAAATAAGAAATAATACCTAAGAAGGGGCCAGACATTGGTGCAGCAGTAACAGAACTGAACCTGAGAATAGACCATTGCATGGAGAGCCCTGCTGCCTCCTTCCATTGTCTTTCTCTTTCTCATGGAAAAATAAACTTTTTCTTTTAAAGAGAGAAAGATTTTTGCTATAGGGCACATGTGCTCACTGGAGAGACAGAGAGAGACAGAGAAACAGAAAGCAAGAAATCACCCCCCATGGGGGATGCCCACACCACAATTCTTTCTCCTCCAGTCTCCTCTCAGGATTTTGGCCAAGTACGTGTATACACCCAGCATGAGTTTCAAGCTGCCAGGTTTAGGACTTGAATCACAGTAGACTACGTGGAAATCCAGTGATGTAACCATTATGCCAGTTACTAGTCCCAATAAACATGTTTTTTAAAAGACAGTACTGAAGAAGTTAGGGGCTTACCATAACCAAAATCACAGAAAACTCTATGTGACCTCACAACTTCTTGAACAATCCCCAAGTCTTTGGCAAGACTCATTAGAGAGCCTAAAAAAATTAATGCTAGAAATCACTGTAGCTAATGAGAAAATTGGTGTGGGAACTTTGTGAGGATGAGAGCACTGTGGATGTTTCAGAATGTGGTCCAAACCCTCTTTTTCATTCACACAGATGACTTCCATTTCTCTACAGACTACTACTCTATGACACCCTGACTTTTGCAAAGAAGCCTTTACAGGTGTATTGTTTTAAAGCAAGTGACTTAGGTGGTGTTGGTGGCCACAGTGCTTGTCAGAGTGAACATCAATCACATCATTGGTACATCTGTAGGGATGTTAGGACAGTCTTCCAGTGTATGAAATTACATTGTGTGTGAGAGAGGCCCCCTTTTTCCCTTTATACAAAGGCACTGTTGTCTGTTACTGGCATCCCTGATTTCTGGCTATCAAAAATGTTAGAATTAGTTGGGAACTTATGTATACACAAATCCTATGTATGGGTATTTATAGCAGCATTATTAACAATCACCTACACTTGAAAGCAATCAAGGTGTCCATTTGTAACGGAATGAATAAGTAAACTGTGGTACATCCTGATAATGACATATTATTTAAAGCTAAAAGATACCTGCTAGTGAGCCATGAGAAGACATGGGCAAAACTTACCTGAATATTACTAACTGAAGGACACCGATCTGGAAAAGGCTACTTACCCTTTGATTCCAAATATAAAATATTCTGGAAATGGCAAACTGGAGACAGTATAAAGATCAGTGGTTTCCAAGGGATAGGGAGAGATGAGTAGGAAGAGCACAGGGAATTTATGGAGCATTGGAATTGCTCTGTGTGATACCATCATGGTGGATACATGTCATTATACATTTGCCAAGAGCTGTAGAACATACAACACCGAGTAAACCCTAATGTAAACTTTGGACACAGGATGGTGATGACATGTCAATGTAGGTTTTTGGATAGCAAAAAAATACACTGCTTAAGTCAGGGAGAAGCTGGTCATGGGATGGCTGTGCATGTGTCGGGATGAAGGTATATGGTATATGCGCTGAAAAAATAAAATTTTAAAAGAACATGTCAAAGTAAGAGAATTAGATATTTTGTAATGATGATAACAATGATGCTGGTACTTCTGAACACAGACATCAACACCATTTGGAGTGGGAGAGAGGAAAGGAGATGGAGAGAGTGCCAAGAATAAAGAGGAGCCTGGGTAACCACTTGGGAACTGTGCAGTAGTTTTGGGCTCACCAAGGAAGGCCACGAGTGGAACTAGACGAGCTTGGGGGAAGGTAAGTGAAGAGTTGAATATCCCAGAAAGATGCAATAGCAGTGCTGAACTAAGCCAGTTTTTTTCATCAAAAAAAGTGTGATCAGCAGAGTAGGAGCCAGTCCAGAGACAAGTTAAATTCCTCCAAGGACAGTCAACAGAAGTTAGTTAAAAATAAGTGATAGCCATAGAGGTATATGACATACCTTCATATTTGTTCTAAGGGTAGGTGTCATAGATTTGAAAATGGGAAGACAGCAGAGAGCACTGAGGAAGTCAGATAGAACTGGAGAACAACCTTGCAGAAAATATGCTGAGACTGAAAGTGTGTGGGAGCTCTAGGCCAGCCTCTCCCGGCAGCAGGGCTCCCCTCCATGCTCCTCCCTCTGTGCATGGCTAGTTTAAAGACAGATTTTGACAATCTTTCTCAGGCCACAAGTTCTGTCAGCTTCAGAGACATGCAAAGTGCAAGGAAAAATAGGAGAAAGCCAACAAGGAAACCAGAAGGAGCACACGCAGTTGATTAAATTAAGTCTGTAAATCTTCTGAAATCCCTTAGAAAGCCATCTTTTAAGAATTCCTTAAATCCAGTAAAATAAGATTTTAAAAATAGTCTTAATATAATCATTGTGAAGAAAGCAGAGTTTATTTTTCTTATTCTTGAAAGAAAAAAATAAGAATAAGATTTTATTTTTATATAGGGTTCAAACATCATGTTTGATATGAAGTAACCTGCCTTGCCTGGGACTTATACCATTGAGAACAGATCATGAGTGTGAGTGTATGTGTGCATGTAAATGTATATATGTATATGTGTGGGTGTATGTATGTATCTATGCATGTGTTTCTTTGTATATGTGTATATGCATATATGTATATGAATGTATGTGCATGAATATTTATATGTGTGAGGAGTGTCTGTATTTATGTTTGTATAAGTGTGCATGTATGTATGTATTTGTATGACTATGTGTGTATATATTTGTGCATATATGTCTATATGGGTGTGGGTATGTGTGGATGCATGTGTGTGGGTATGTTTGTATCTGTTCAGACATCCAAGCTTTTTGAATAATCAGCAAATGAAAGAGAAATAATCCATAGAAACTTCTGCAATTAGACTGACTAACCCAGTGAATGTGCTGGAGTCAAGGCCACTCTGCAGGACCCTGGGCTTGCCCTATGGTGCTGAAGGAGTCACTCTGCAGAACATTTGGTCCAGAAATGAACTGATGAAGCACAGTTGTTATGCAGGGTTTTTCACTTAAAATATTTTGCATTTGTTACTTCTAGCAAGTTTCAACTTTTTGCAGATAGTCATACAATTAGGTTTGAGGGATGATAAAGACCTCAGTGAAGTTCCCCAGCTTAAGGCTCATCAATTTAAAAATGCTGCTCGTCCCTTCCTTGTGGTCTATGAGGTAGGACAAGAATTCTCTTGCTTCACAAGTTTGCATGGAAGAAGAATTTAGCAGAATATAAAAATATGCGGGCTGTATGGAAGCTGATAACGATTGGCTATGAATAACATCAGCCAGTAATTCTAACTGGAGACTGTTATCCTTCTCTGCTTTTACCTTGGAGATTATTAAATAGATAAAATGAATTTTTCAAAATCTTTTCATAGTTATACATTATTCTAAGCTTTCAATTTATGTGCCTTTCTTTTCCCTTTGTGTTTATTTATATCTGACTATTTCCCCTAAAATCCAATACACATTTTACTCAAATTGCTTATTTTTCAGCAGG
>NW_006159672.1:4885222-4953529 GCF_000334495.1 Tupaia belangeri chinensis | reverse complement strand
TGGCTTAGTTTTCAGCAGGATACCTTTTCAGCCTTAGACATACAATATCTGTAGCAAAGGTCTTAGACTTTCTAGGAAGACCCAAATAAAATGCTTGCAAGTGCCCAAGTTCCAGGTGGCTCAATTCCAAGTCTGCAGAGCTGTGTAATTGCAGGCTCTAACTCCAAGTCAGGATATAAAAATATAGGACACAAACAATTTTCTGGAAGGAAGCAGGTTGCATTTGTTTTTGGTAGCTAAAGCTTAAGGCTAGAGAGTGTTCATTATAAAGGTTTATATAAAATACCTAAATAAAACCAAGGAGAAATAGGAAATTCTTGTGGAATTAAACACTCTCCTTACACATGCACACAAACAGACTCACACGCACAGGGACAGTCACACATACAGGCACACATATGCACTGCACTGAGTCATTGCAGTGAATGGGCATCACAGTGGAAGTGGGTGGGTAGAAAAGTAGATTAGAGTTGACAACATTTGAAATGAATGGTTGAATGAAGAGATGGAAAGTATAGAGTCAAACAGGCCTGAGATTGAACTGTAAACTCTGTGGTGTACCAGATGTGTGACTCTGAGCCTCAGGTCCCTCGCTCACAGAATGAGATGGGATAATTTCATGGGTTATTGTGAGGCTCATAAAAAATGAGATAATAAGCATAGGGTAAATCTATGTTTGTATTTTAGGTTTTTTTTTTTTTTTTGAGAGGATTTTGCTATAGGGTGTGTGTGCTTGCCAGAAAGACAGAGACAGAGAGACAGAAAGTGAGAAATCACCCCCCCACCCCCAGAGGGGATGGCCATGCTGCAATCCCTTCTCCTCCTTTCTTCTCTTGGGATCTCAGGCATGCATGCGCATGTTTCTGGCATGAGTTTAAGCCACTGGGTTCAGGACTTGAACCACAGTTGACTACATAGGAGTCCAGTGACATAGCCATTACACCAACTGCTGGTCCCATGTGTTTGCATTTTATAGGAGGGTCAAACCATCCTCCTCTACTTTCTTACAGTCTAATTCACCTGGAGACAATCTCATACTGAGCTAGGGTGAGTGGGTGTCCCAGTATACCTGGAACCTTCCTGGTTTCCAGAAAAATCTGTACCCTAGAAAACCCTGATCCTTGGAAAACTGGGATGGTTATTATCTAATCTTCCTGAGGACTCCCTCTCTCCCTGATCCCTCCACAATTGTTCTTACTCATAGAATTTTGGGATGGCATTCTAATGTACTACAGTTAAGAAAAGTATTGGAATAAAAGCTTTTTATAAATTTATTTTTAATTTATTTTTATTATCATCATAATCTTGTTTCTATTACATTGGATTGTATATAACTTTACAGTGTATTACATTCCTTTTTCAAAAGGGAATGCCATGCATGTCAGTTATTACAGAGACATTAATCTCCCCACTTCATCATTCAATATCTTTTCAATGTTTTTGCCAATCATTATTATTATTATTATTCTAATTAGTTTTTTAAACAGTCAATCGCTATTTCTCATTTTGCTTGTAAAAAGACTTTACCCACCATGAAATACTTCGCAGACCAATCAAGCAGTGAAAGTACTTAATGAGAATAAGACAGTGTGGAATGGGAGGATGAAGAGAGGAGGCTAGAGAAAGATAGCAAGAGAACAAATAGAGAGGTAGGACGTTAGTGGGAAACAGATATGGCTTATTACCTGTTGGAATAAAAGCTTTTGAAACACAAACTCATCTATTTCAGTGATTAGATTAAGACCAGGAATTATACTTGGTGGTTCCTTATGAAATGCTTATACCTCTTAGAATCCAAACAAACACCGAAAAGTTTACACTTGACTCTACTCTGTATTTCATGGAGATTTTTGTTTTTCCTCTTCATTTCTTATTTTTATTTTTATTTGTTATAGGGTGTGTGCACTCACTGAAGAAAGGCAGAGAGAGAGAGAGAGAGAGAGAGAGAGAGAGAAAGTGAGAAAATACTCCTCAAGGAGGATGGCCACACCACAATCCCTTCTTAATTCTGTTAGGATTTTGGTCACACATGCACATGCGCCCAGCACGTTTTTCAAGCCTGAGACTTGAACCAAGCTGTTGGCCATGAGGAATCCAACTGCCTTAGCCACCATGTCACTGGTTGGACCTCCTTTTATTTTCTTTATTTGCATTATAAACCCTTAAAGTTTGATTGTTAAAATAAATATTTCTACTTAAATTCTTTTCTTTGCTCAAAAAGGTTACAGGCCCTGTCTGGGTAACACAGTTAATGATCTATTGTACGACTGTGCTAGAAGCTACATGAATAATCGCAGGTTCAGATACCTGGGTTGCCCTGAAAACATACAGGACATGTGTGTAGGTGCGTAAGATCCTGATGAGCTGGAGGCCTGAGGAAAGGAGATCACAATGTGATGAGACCCAGTCAAGGGGCCCTCTCTCGTGTGTACACATTGTCTATCATTAAGAAAAAGGGGGGGAAGGAGAAAAAGAAAACTTGCTAAAGAATAGCAAGTATTCTACCATTCTACCATCAAGTATATATTCTCTTATTATTGTTTTTTAATTTTCAGAAAGTGTATGCACTTACGAGAGAGAGAGAGAAAGAGAGAGAGAAAAGAGGGAGAAAGCACTCCCAAATGGGACACCTCGATTTCTCCCTCCTGTTGGAATTGGGGGCATGTATTCTCATGCCTAGAATGTTTTTCAAGTGGCTGGGCCAGTATTCAAACCATGGTCAACCATGTTGGATCCAGCTCCCTTAACCACTAGGCTACTAGGGCAGCCCTGTTGTTTTTTAATGGTTAGTTAATATTTGTGGCAAGTGGAATTGTGCTCACATACAAATAGGTTCATTCATGTTCAAATTCCAGAACAAACTGTAAAACTTTTAGGTCTCATGTCAAAGGGGGGTTGAGGTAGCAAGTGAAATTAAAATTATTAGATAATTTTTAAAATAGAAAAATTATCCTGAATCATCCAGGTGGAACCATATGATGACAAAGTCGTCAAAAGTTAATGAGAGAAGCAGAAAAAAATCCCCAAACAAACAAACAAACCAAACAAAAAACAAAAAAGGAAAACCAGAGAAAGATGTGACCATTGAACAGGGTCAGAAATGTGACATTGCTGACTTTTAAGGAGAGTCCCAATGACCACTCTCAGTCAGACACCTCACTGGCACAATTGTGACCCCAGTGTATCCAGGGTGAGTTGAGTGTGGGAGAATACTGAATCAAGTTAAGGCTTTACATGTCTTATTTCTAAAACATGTAACAATCCTACCAGGAAAGTTTTTTTTTTTTTTTATCACTATCTGAAGTTGCTAAAATATTCCAGGGTGACACGTATCTAAACATAAACTCTAAAATATCATTATTCCACTCTCAGGAAAGGAAGTGACAGTGAATATGCTTAACTTTCAAGACTGGCTGGCTGAGGGGAAGAGCAGGAAAGTGGTCACTCAGAGTTTGTTGCAAGTGTTCACTCAGATTTGGTTGCTCAGAAGCCCCTTTCCTAGCCCATGTCACCTGCTTCTCTTGTAATTAACATACAGGCCAGTAGAAGAGGATTCTGCACTGAAGTACAAAACAGACCAACAGTGGACGTTCTCCAATAGTATTTGTGTTTTGATTCATTGAAAAACAGCCTATATTTCATTTTGGGTACCCTAAACTATTGCTGATGTCTCCCCATCAGCAAGGACAGGCCTCTTCAGGGGCAGAGGATAAGTGAGAGGTAAATTTATTAGAGCTTAGAAGGGAGCTGTGACTCTAGGCTGGGAAATACTCAGATCATGAAGTTTGGGTAAAATAAGTTTTCATCTGTAAAGAAAAATAATAAAATAGTGGGGAACTGTCAACGTAACTCTAATCTGACCTGCTTTTCCCCTAAGTTTCCAATGTGGGACAGGCATAGCAATAGGAAACATCTGTTTTTCTTCAGTGAAAATCCTGGACCAATCATCTTTGTTAATTAACAGTACTTAGTTTGCTTCCCAGAAAGTATGTCATAATGACTTCCTAACAGGTAGATTACGCTCAGGACTAAGGATCTCAGGACCAAAGTCTCTTCGTCAGGACAAATGTCATTTCCTGTTGATTTGGGAATTTTCCTCCATATCTCTTTTTTAACTTTTGTTGGTGGCTATCCTGTATTTTCCCACATAAGCTTATGACTCTCCCAAGTTGCCTTAAATTAGTTCATAACTTTTAGTCTGAAAATTACTATATGATGAGATCCAAGGCAGATAAGCACATATGCACACATGTGTATACACACACACGCCAAAGAGTGAGCACACATGCATGTACTCACAGGTATGCATGTTCATACATTTATGAGTCATCTAGAGATGATATGTATCCAAATCATCTTTAATGTTAGGTCATGATACAGTGTTATTTTTATCCAAACATGGTGTGTAAATTGCTTCAGTAGCTACTATAGATGATACTTAACAGTCATTTTTGTGTAGCAAAATGATCCACATTTTTATTTATGTATTACCAAAGTTCACAGCACTCATGTGCTCCAGCAAAGATACTTCTAGTGTTCAGCTAGGACTGTGGCCACTTTCACCTGGAGCCACACTCTCAGGTGGGAAGAAATCAACTGCTCCTGTGGGTTACAATGTCGAGAGTCTACCTTCTTCAAGAGCTGTAGGTCAAAGGGATTCCAAAGCATAGTTTGGGCCAGTTTGAAATCTGTGTGATAGAAATCACACGACAAACTCCAAAGGTAACTATATTCATGGGGAGAAAGTGAAAGACATGAGGGGGATAAAAATAAATTTCAGGGTTTTCAGTAACACAAACACAGAGTATTGTGCTTTACTTTATCCCAATCCATCCTCAGCATGGATAATACAGCAGCCTCCTGAGAACAGATCCCATAAAGCAACAAATAGAAGGTTTTACAAGGTAAGTTTCTATTTACTACTTCGAAGAGACCAGTAGGGCCACAAATAGAGAAATCGATGCCTTGTCAATCAAACTTCGCTAAAGCTCTCCGGCCCACTAAGCATCTCTCGGCTAATCACCAATTGAGACCAATCAGTGCAATGTGGTAACAGGCTTTTCTCCATCTCTGCTGTCGAATCTGATCTCTGTTAGCTGGTTGAGTTTTATGTGGGTTTTATTGGACCTGGGCTACTCCTCCTGCCCATTCATTACTGTCGACAGCTCTGATCACACTGACCTGATTTAGAGGGAAAAAAGGGGAGGCTGCCCAGGGAGAAGAGGGTGAACTGACTAAGGGGCTGATCAGAATGTGCAAAGTTGCGTCGGGGCACTCCTAGGGACCACATAGGGAAGATCCCTTCTTACTCATTCCTAGTAGATCAGGAAGGGACCCACAATAGGCAGAGTGAAGATTCTACATCTTAAACACTATTTATATAGCATCATCTTGAAAGACAGAGAATCTTTATAATGAGTGAAAGTATAGAAAGTCTGGTCACTAGAAAATTTAAAATTTAAAATTTCAAAAATTTAAAATACTACATAACTATTTCTGAGCCTAAAGTAGCAAGGATACACTGTGGGGGCTACTATAGCAGTAGTATTACATATTATGGATATTACAGTTTACATTAAAATTTTTTTACATTTAATTACTGTTAAAGTACCCTTAGATAAAAAGTATTTCATGACAATAAATTCCTTTTCAGCCTTTCTGAGTGTGATGAAGGTGTGCGTCTGACAAGTGGCAAAATAGGGCTCCCTTGGTTGTGGCAGAGCTGAGATAAACCAGACCTTTTTGGCTCATGAGTTGGTCATCTCCCTCAGTGCAGCCATTTCATCCCTGATGTCCCTCTCTGGGCCAGACATGTAGTGGGACATTCCGTGGTGATAAGCCCTCAGTAGAGGCACAAGCTCAGAAGTTTACTATCCAGTGAGGCAGACAGAAGCTATTCTAATCACAACTCAATTAAATGTAAAGTATCCACAGGCTAAGTAGAGAAGAATCTCAGTGCTACCAGAGGCTGCTTTAGGTTCTGGGGGCGGGGGTTGGGGGGGTTGGGGTGGAGTCAGAGAAGTCTTCCTCCCAAGATGCGGTCCCTATTATGCCAAGGAGATGGTAAAAAGGATGGTTTGTTGAGGAAGCAGAGATGCAGACAGTATGTGCAAAGGGCCTGTGACTGGAGGGAAGAATGTCTGGGCCAAGGCGTGCAGATCAGAACACAGAAAGCAAGCAGGATCTGGTGTGAGATGAGACTAGAGAGGGTCTGCCTCATTAATTACCAAATGGCCATGGTAGCTCTCAGTCTAAATTTTTAAATAAACAAACTGTATTTAAAGTCAGGTCATTGATGAACATTTTGGAGTCAACTATGATTTTTAAAGTAATTTCATTTTATCATTCATACAGGGTGATCTTAGTTAAAGGTTTAATCAAAATGCAGAGGAATTCAATTACTTTTAAAACCCTGCACTTTGGGCTGCTTTGGGGTGGAGTCTGAGAAGTCTTCCTCCCAAGATGCGGTCCCTATTATGCCAAGGAGATGGTAAAAAGGATGGTTTGTTGAGGAAGCAGAGATGCAGACAGTATGTGCAAAGGGCCTGTGACTGGAGGGAAGAATGTCTGGGCCAAGGCGTGCAGATCAGAACACAGAAAGCAAGCAGGATCTGGTGTGAGATGAGACTAGAGAGGGTCTGCCTCATTAATTACCAAATGGCCATGGTAGCTCTCAGTCTAAATTTTTAAATAAACAAACTGTATTTAAAGTCAGGTCATTGATGAACATTTTGGAGTCAACTATGATTTTTAAAGTAATTTCATTTTATCATTCATACAGGGTGATCTTAGTTAAAGGTTTAATCAAAATGCAGAGGAATTCAATTACTTTTAAAACCCTGCACTTTGGGCTGCTCAAGGGGATAGAAAATCTCATTTCAAATATCCAACTTTAATAATATAAAATAAGAATATTCCAGTAATTATAAAAATCATATTTAGCAACTGCTATGGTATATTTTGAAATATTATGATGAAACACATTTTTTTCTATTCATTATGCTTTGTGAAAGTGTTGGTTGGAGAATATGAAAAAGACATTTCTTTTCACTACAAGACTATATAAGCTGCCCTGATTTTGCAGACCGAGGCTGGCTTGAAGAAAACAGTCTATTAATCAGAAGGTCACCTTTTCAGATACTGTGGCTGTTTGTGACCTGAGTGAGTGAAGGAGGTACTCTTCTCAAAACTAGGATAAGAACAAAGTTTGCTGTGCAGAAAATTTCACATGAAAAAGAAAACATCTCAAAATCTTTTGTAATATGTAGCTCGATATTAAAAATAATAGAGGAAGAATAAAACTATAAACTAACATTTCTTTTAACTTAAGAGCTCTAAACGACTTAAATTCTGAATATTGTTTAAGAGGACTTCAAAAATCTCCTCTAAAAATGGATTTAAAATACAGGATTTTTTTCATTGAAAATATTTTGAATCCATGTAGTTTTCTCACACTATGCATTTTCTATCAACCTTTTGAAGACCCTCTTGTATGTTAGAGAAGACAGAAGTCCAGAACTGAAAAACTGAGCCCTTTCTGCCATTTCTTCTCCAGTTCTCCACCTCTCCTTCCCATCACCACTCTCTGCCACCAACACCAGCCACTTTAGACATTGATTAGAGCCTTTGTGCAAGTTCTGGGCTGTACAGGCAGAGCCTGATCTAGAGAGAGATAAGATTCAGTCTTTATGGCTAATTGATCAATGTCATCATGAGGGCACACATAGGATTATAAGGTCCTTAACCCTTACTTAGGACAGAGAATGAAGCTCGAGAACATCCTATGAAATAGTGGTTCTTAACCTTGACCACACACCAGAATTGTCAGGGAAGCTTTGAGAACCAACGCCTGGTCACACCCTACAAACATTGAATCAAAATCTCAAGGAAAGGAGCCAGGCATCACCATTTTTAGGACTCCCTGGGTGATTCCACTATGCACCCAAGATGGAAAACCTGATGGTGGAGTTGATTTCAGGGTTGACTATTGAAGAAGGAGCCAGACGATCAAGAAAGAGGTTGTAGGATGATGAAGAACGTTCTGGTAAGAGGGCATGCACTTGATGGGAAGGAAAAGGCAACAGGAACTGTTCTTGTCCTGCTCTTTCAAGGGCTTTGGCTGCAACTGTTTTTTGTTTTTGTTTTTTACTTTTCAGGTGTGTATGCTTTCAAGCACCTTAGCCTTCACTGGAGATGGGAAGGACTGCTACAGATTGTGGAAGTTCCAGAGGGAATAGAGGGGCCTTCTGAAGCTTAGAATAGATACCTGTGCCCACTCGATCTTCATTTTGAGAAGTAACCTACCCTAAGGACAATCCTTTTGCCCCTTGAGACTCTGCATGTGTTACTCGTGGCTGCTACCCTAAATTCCCAGCACTTTGAAGCACAAGATTTCTTGTCGGGCACACGTCAGCTCCCTGGAGTCCTTCCCAGGTATGGAGAAGTCTGTCACTTCGAAATATCTAAAAAGAAACTGCTCTGTGGCTCTGATGTTTCTTGTGAATTTTAGTGTGTGCTTATTGAGAACAAAATGGGAATTTGAAATGGGGATTTCAACAGAGCTTGGTGACAATGCAAACAGATTATTAGCCTGGATCAAGCAGATAGAAAACTAAGTCAAGAAATCTCCTGTTTCTTTTGCTAATACTGCTAGAGAAGAATGTTAGCATTGGGGGAAACTGAGTTAAGAATCCAGTTTTGGTGCTGTTCAAAGATAAGACCACTGTGAAAGGGAAGATGTTGCCACCTCGTGATCTATTTGACCACACATTTCTTTATCAGCTCCCAGGTGTGGAGCATCCCCATGCTTGTGCAGGGGCTCTAGTGAAAAGGATAGCTCATAAGAAAAGTTTGGGGAGGGAGAGTTATTGGGTATAAAGATACCTTTAAATGCTTCTGAAAGAACATGAGAAACTTTTTTTGTGTCCTACTATCATTTCAGATAGGTAGGAGTCAGGAAATTACGGAAATTGTTACAATGAAATCCCAGTAAAATTGTGCTTCAGTGATGTCATTGCACATTATGTTTCACTCCATCCAACTGTAGTGTGGTTACATAAAAATAAGTTTTAATGGCTTTTCTGAAGAGTGTCTACTAAACAATGGTCCAGGAGCAACGATCATGAAATGCTACATGGTTAGTTAAATTTTGGAAGCACTGAGTTGAAAGTAAAAATACATAGTTTTTTTTTCTGTGACAAAACTCTTCCAAACCTTTAATGCCTAATATACATTATGGATTCCTAAGAGGGAAATCGTACAAAGCACTCCCCTGATTTAGATGACCACAGGAAAATGTTTGTTCTTCAAGGCATCTCTTGGGACTATAATTACAGAAAACATACTTTGGAAAATACAGTCATTCTAATTTTAGCTACAATGCAAACAAATTAGAGTAAGTTATTATACACAAAAATTACTCAACAGAAAGAGTCTTATTTTATGTCTGATTCCTGGGAAAGCAGATTCTCAAAGGTCGGATTGACTGAGGGAGTGAAAGGAGAATGAGGCTGTTGGACAATGTCACAGGGAACATGGAGCTGGATGACCCTCCTGTGCTGAGTCAGTCCTCTCACATGCCCAACACATCATACCCACCAAGCTTACCCTCCCGCTGGAATTTCCTATCAGTTCAGAACCAGCAAAGGAGCTAGCAATGCCATCCTGACCATGTGCCAAGTGTTATGAGGGTTTCACCTACTACGAGTATTGGAGTCCTTCTAGCCTGCCTTCTCGGAAAACATCCAAGTCCCATTTCAGAGTCGGCTTCCTTCCAGGTAGGGTTTCCTGGGAAAAGGGAAGCAGAGATCTTTTTGCAGAAAGTTGACCAGGGATTCCTCTTGGCAACAGGCCCTAAGAGGCAAGAGAGAAGCAAAATTGGCAAAGAGTAAGATGAGCTTTGTTCAGGGCTGGCCTGGGAAACATAGCAAGACCCTGTCTAAACAAAGCAAAGCAAAACAAACAAAAAAAAACCCCCCAAAAACAGGTGTAATTGCCTATGCCTATAGTCACACCTGAGAGACTATGGCTGGAGGATCATGGCAGAGCTCTTTAAATAAAAAGTGAGCTATAGTACTCAGAATTACCCCCAGCTGTGCCCCTGTACCTGCACAGAAACTAGCCATTAGAGACTAGAACTAGGGAAACAATATGACCTTGGGCAAGGTCATGCTAGCTGAGTCTAGTTCTGGAGGAGAGCTAGAGGGGCAATCCCTGATAACACTCCTGGAAGTTGGGAAAAGGGGCATTTTTGTATCCAATGATGAGGATCTGAGTGGTGAGTCGCAGCCTCTACTTTTACTACCGTAACTCAACAAAACACTTGCATGCTTCTAACAAGGAAATTCAGATTAAAGATTAGATACTATGTATATACTATGTAAAAATTAATTGCTATGTCTCTTTATATTTAATATTTTAAGGTATGAAAATATTAAATTCTGATAACCATATTTAAATATTTTAGTGTGTATTCTTGGCCTTTTTTTAGTAACTCAGGATACAGATTTTTATTCTTAACCATAATTATTTTTAATTATTATTGTGTGTGTGTGTGTGTGTGTGTGTGTGTGTGTGAGACATAATGGTTAAGGCATTGGACTCCCACATGGCTGACTGTGGTCCAAGACCCAGACTTGGTCTGAAACTCACTCCGGCCATGTGTGCTTGTGTGCCTAGGAGAACTGAGGAGAAGGAGAGTGTGGTGTGGCCATCTGCCCTGTTGGGGTGATTTCTCACTTTTCTTCTTACCATCTCTGTCTCTCTCCAGGGAACACACACACACACACACACACACACACAGTGGCAAAAAACTAAAAATTAAAATTTTTTTCCCAGTAGTTACCATATAATTTCATACAATTTCTATCAAATTGTTGATAGTGCTTTTCAGAAAAACAGTAACTGATACTAAGATTTGTGTGAAAAGATAAGAGAACTAAGTTAATTAGTTAGCCCTAGTCTCTAATGACCAATTAAATATATGTCATAGCTATGGAAATTTTTAAAAATATGTAACTAGTACAGAATAAATAAAACAGTAAAACAATGCAATATAACATAGAATGAGAAACATATATGAATGAGAACTAAAAGTGGAATTCTAAATCATAAAAGAAAGGACTGTTCACTCAGTACAGAGTCCTAGTGCGACCCAATTTTCCTAGTTGGGGGTGGGGGAAGACCTTCATTGGAAATTTATGTCACATTTTACATATAAATTTTGCATATTTTACATGGATTAAACATTTTAATATTAGGGGTCAGCAGTTAGTGTAATGGCTGTGTTGCTGGACTCCCACGTAGTCAACTGCATTTTGAGTCCTGGACCCTGTGGCTTAAACTCATGCCAGGCACATGTACATGCGTGCCCAAGATCCTGAGAGGAGAATGGAGGAAAAGGAATTGCAGAATGACCATCCGCCCTGGGGGGTGATTTCTTGCTTTTTGCCTCTCTGTCTCTCTGGCAAGCACACATGCCCTATAGCAAAAACCTCTCCAAAAAAAATAAAAGAAAATTAATATTACAGTTAAAACAAGAAATGGTACCAGAAGATATAAGATATAGAAGGTTGTTTTTAATCTTTATGTGTAGGAAAAGACTTACTGGAGGATGAGCCTTAAGCTCAAAGCAAAAAGGAAATGTTGACATATTTGAGCACACTCAAACAGCTTCTTGGTGAAATCGAAGGTCTTATAAAAGACTACTGTTTCTGTGGAGAACAATTAGATAAACAAAATAAAATAAAGAAACCATTTTCTTGAAAGCAGTAGCATGATAGAAGAACCTTAGAAAAAGTGAGCTGATTTCTCCAGGAGTTTTATTCTAGGGGTGTTAGTTAATTTCAGACATAGGCAGAAGGTGGAGAATCCAGTTTTGTACACATGGAAATATGTTGGTGAGCTATAAATAAACTAGGAGAATCTGTGGTGAAACTGAAGGGGCATCAAGAACTTGCCTAGCTTTTTCTCAATAAGTTGGCAAATCCCTGGGCTGCCCTGAACTAGAAACTAAGAAGCTTCATATAAAACCTCTGAAAAATATGAGTTTTTTCACTCTCATTAAGCAAAGATCCTGCTTACCCCACAGGAAAGGGGATGCTATACAGAACACATCAGACTGTCAGGTGAACCTTGAATATCCATGGGCAGATCTAGGTGAAGCAAGATTTAATTGAGTAGAGTTCTCATTGGATTAAGGTGATCATCTATGTATAGGCTTAATGAGGGAAAGCTGGACCCTCTCAGGAATCTTTTGACTTTTTTTAATTGCCAGAGAGCATGTGCACTCACCAGAGAGAGAGAGACAGAGAGAGAAAGAGGGACAAAGCACCCTCCTTCTCCTAAGGCATGATCACATCACGATGTTTTCTCCTCCATTTCTCCATCTTATAGAGATTTTGGACCATGAATGCATGTCTACCTGGTGTGTTTTCGAGCCCCCCCAGCTTGGATTTAAACTATGATTGGACTTGTGGGATCTGGGTCCCTTAACCACTAGACTATGGGGCTGGCTTAGAGGATAACATCATTTGACACTGTAATATTTTACACACAAGCTGAAACAATAGGAAATCTCATACTTTGCTGGAGGGAATATTAAATTGAGAAATGTGCTTGAGAAATAGTTTGGCAGTTTCTTATACAGTTAAACACATACTTGCCACATGACCCCAAAATTTTACTCCTGAGCATTTTATCCATTACTTGTTATAGAGTAATGAAACTATATGTTCAAACAGAGAGTTATATATTACTGTTGATGGAAGCTTCACTCATAATAGTATAAAACTAGAAATTATCTCAATGTTTTTCATCAAGAGGATGAATAAGCATTGTTTGGAATATTCATTCAATGAAATAATATTCAGCAATAAAAACAAGTAGAGTACTGATTTACATGACAACATGGGTGAATCTCAAAAACACTAAATGAAGCTAGACACATAAGACTACATGTTGCATAATTCCATTTATATTTCTATGTAATTCTGGAACCACAGAATTACTTTATAGAGACAAATAGCTCTTTCCTGAAGATAGGGTGGGGATATTTTTAATATTAATTATTTATTTTGCATTCATTCACTGAACATCATCACAGCATACAAGATGCAGTTTCCTATCCAGAACATACTGTATAGTGGCTTAGTCATACATATTATCATCACAAATAATTTTCCCTTTCTTGTTTCATATGTATATGTGTGTATGTATGTATATATATATGTACACACACACACACACACACACACACACTCCCCCCGCCCCCAATTTCTCACCCTCTGGAATCAGGTACCTTTTGAAGGTGATGAAATGTATGAATTTGAAAACTCATTAAACTGTACTTTTATTATGAATATTTTTATAATATGTAATTTATGCTTTGATAAACTTCATTTAAAACACAATGTTGTACACTGCATAGCAACAAGATGTTAAAATTAATACAGTAGATACTATTCAGTATTTGAAGAAAACTAGGGGAACTAATTTTCCTGGAACTCTTATATACTGCTGCTGGGTTGTAAGTGGGAACAACTCTTCTAGATCTCATGTGGCAATCCTACTAAGATGAACTAACATGTAACTTAGCAATTTCTTTCCTAATTAGAGATCCAACCAAATGTGTATGCATGTTCAACAACATGTATGTGCTGTAATGGTAATTGCAACATTACTGGTCATAGCTACAAACTAAAGCAACCTAAACGTTTATAACTAATGGAAGGATTATAATAGAATAACGAATGATAATTAAAATGAACAAATGGCAACTACAAGTGTGACATGGATAAATCCCACAAACCCAATTCTGACTGTAAGAATACAACACGAATAAGCACTCCCTGTATGGTCCCAGTCATATAGAGTCCAAAACCAAGCATGTAAACACTGCTGTCACAGGCAGGGTTTGACTTTTTAAAATAGAGATAGGGGTTTTTACTAATGTTGTATTATGGCTGCATGATATGACTACCTGTTAAATAGATTTGCACAGTTTGTGAAAGTTCATCAAGATGTACATTGGTGATTTGTGTAGTATTCTGAATGTCTAACCTACTCAGTGAAATGTTTATATACAATGTCAAGAAAGAAGAAAAATGTTAATTGTTTCAGTAGAATAATGAGCAAATATTTTACTAGAATTCAAAGAAAATACATATGGTACTGAAGATATATTCATCTAAATAGATGGTAAGAGAGCTCTGTGAGATGAGCAAAGATGGCAGAAGACTGGAAGTCACTTGCAGACTTAGAAGATGACAGGAGACTTGGAAGGTCACCCTGACTCCTAATCCTGATGGGCTTTCTACAGATCTTATCATTGACATTACTTAATTAGTTACAAATAATTTATTTATTGCAGAACAGTTGGTATGTTTGTTTGCATGTGTGCACTTGCATATACAAAAATATTTCATGACTGATACTGAAAACCTTTTGGGACTAATCCTGAAGATCATAATTGGCTATGTGGAAAGAGATGCCTTTATCGATTCTTCACTAGCACCTTAGGTGTATAGTAACTGTTTCACCTATCTGTTTATAATAAATTAAGTTCAGCGAAAGGAATATACTATTGGGTCATCAGAAAAGACATGATGTATTTTTTCTATGTTTTTTTCTAGGCAAAAATATGTCATGACTTTTCTGAAGATCTAGTATTATAGAAAATAAATAGCTTCCCATGAACAGATGAATAGATTGAAAAAGTGTGGTTAATATACTCCATTGTATACTATTCAGACATATAAAACAAGACCCTGGCATTTGATAGAATGTGGATGAATATGGAAGATTTATTGCTAAGTGAAGCAAGACAGGCTATAAAAGAGAGACATTATATGTCTCCACTTAACATATACTCACTGTCCACACTCTATGGTAGAAACTTAAAGATTGGAGGACATAAAACATTGAAAATAGTTATGGACACTGGAAACAGTGTGGAAGGACGATAAGAAATGGGAAGAGTGTAGGGCAGAAAATTAAGAAAATTAGGGTGAAAAAATAGATAAGACATTTGTGGGACACAGAAATGATTTATTACCTGTTGATGATGACATGTATAGTATTCTCACTGGACAGGTCTGAAGTGTATTTCATGTTGGGTAAATTCTCTATACAAATTAAATGATGTATAGTGATTAAATGTATAAAAAATTGAAAAAAGAAAATATATAGCCCTACTTTACATTAGAGGATGTCATACCAAGATAGAACCTATATGTATTAGGGATAAATCTAAAGATATGAGCTTCAATGATGGCCCACAGTGAGAATCATGGACTAAAGATATTGAATGAGAAGAGGTAGCCAACCTCACTTGTGTTCAAAGACATCAGCACCTACTTACTTTGTATTATCATTTAGCCTTGCAGTACTGTACATTATTTTGTAGTTTTTAGTTTGTTCTGTAGGAAGCAATCATTTATTTTTCAGGCAAATGATTAAAAAATAGACATTTCATGAACAAAATAGAGGTCGATCATACATATCCTGTTTTTTTTGTTGTTGTTGTTGTTACAGAAGTACACCACCTATTCAAAATATTAGTGGTGTTCAATACTGTTTAACAGAAAGAATAAACCTTTGTCAACGTGTGAAACAAAAATGCATTTATGAGCCCTAATGCAGTGTAAATATTTTTCCCACCCCTACAATTTTTCAAAGGAGATTTGGAGGAAAAGAGAAGAATGCATTTTGATTATTTCACTAGGTTGAGCTGCAATGTGCAGTGAAGAATGAAAAAGCTGGGGAGATGGATTTGACTTGTTCTATACCTCCTTCATATGTCTGTTCATAGTGATTAAACATTTAATTCAAAAAGATAAAGAAAGGAACATTCTTACATTGTTTTAGATATTTTACATCAATCAATATGACAAATATGATGGTAAATGAAAGAGATTGGTGTTCAGAGAAGTGAGATCTCTTGGTTACCTAAGTAACTAACTTAGACTTTACAACATCCAACTCCAAACTTAGTTCAATTTCATGTTCCAGCCTTTGTTTCATGCTGTTTAAAAAAGTGCTGGGTTTTTATTTTCAAAGGTCATAATTACCTGGCAAAGCAGGCAATGTGTTTCATTCACTACGATTAGACTTTTTTTTTTTTTTAAAGAGGTTGCTAAGTGCTTGATGGCTCCCTAATTATATAGGAGAACTCCCATTTCTTGCTAAAGAATGGACTCTAGAACACTCACATACTAGATGTAAGTAATGGCTGTTTCTCAACTCAGCATCTTTCCTCTCACACAAATACATCTACATCCACTGCAGCAAAGTAGCAAACTGCCCTCACTGCTCTAGTTTGTTTGTTTGTTTTTTTCTCCGTTTTAATTTTTGCCATAGGGTGTGTATCGTTGCCAGAGAGAGAGACAGTGAGAAATCACCCCTCAAGGGGGATGGCCATACCACAACCTTTTTCTCCTCCATTCTCCTCCTGAGATATGGGAGCATGCACATATGCCCTGTGTGGTTTTCAGGCCTCCAGGACTGGGGCTTGTTATTGGTCATGTGAGAGTTCAGAACCTTAACTATCATGCTACCTACTGACCCCTAAGATTTTAAGTTATATAATAGCATTGCTTAACTAATTGCTAAGAGGGTGAAGAGATGCTATTTGGTAAATAAGATGATGTAAGAAAAATTATTCTGATAACACAAATCACAAGGAGTAAAATATTTAAGATATTTAAAATTCTTGCATAGAACTGACTTTCATACAGCACTCATATTATGAATCATGAGGAAAAAAATAGCTGGGGCGGAAACTACAGTTTAATTTACATGTCAGAAAAGCAGCCAAAAAAAAAAAATATTGAACAGCTTGAGAATAAGGCACTTCCAAGTAGCATGACTTGAAAATTCAATTCAACTTTGAAAGGAAAATATTTCTCTTCCCAGTTTTGCAGAGTAAGGAGGGAGAAGTCCCAGGAATCCTAAGTGGTGAGTGGAAATGGTTATAGCCACAGCCTGAACCCTGATGTCACCTTCTAAGATGTAGCAAGTGTCAGTAATTGTAAGCCACCCAGAAAGTCATTGTCCTCAAAGGTAAGGAAGGATTAGGATTGTCAACTGTTTTGAACTCTGTTCTGGGCCAGCATAGTGGCATACTGGTTACTGTGGCTGGATCCCACATAGCTGACTGTGTGGTTTAAGTTCCAGGCCCAGTGGCTTAAAAAGCATGCTGGAATGTGTACATGTGTGCTCAAAATCCTGAAAGGTGGGAAAAATGGAGGACAAGGGATTGTGGAGGGACAAAGCCCTATGGAGGGGGGGAGGAGTGCTTTCTCAGCCTTTCTTTCTGGCACCTAATAGGTGCTCAGTAAATGTTCGACTGAGTGTGAAATAATGCTGATAATAGAAAAATGAAAGGAATTGCTGACATTTATGTGTACCACATTGAATACCTCTGTGTCCTGGGCACTTTGCTAGCACCCTTGAGTTTTCAGGAAAGAAACGAAAGTGAAATCTCATGATTAAGAAATCTGATCAAGGTTGAAGTCCTTCGGAGACAGAACCATGATACAAATTCTTACCTGTTTATTTTCTGGAATTGAAGTCTCTGCTCTTTCTAGTCCTCTGTGAATATAATAGAATAACTATGAAAGAAGAAATACTATTAATAATTTATTTAGCTTGGAGACAGGAGGTACAAATGGCTATTGAACACAGTACATGGAATTGCATGAAATCATATGTTCTAGTATTGTTCACCTCTCTAAGAAGCTCTTGGACACTGGGTGCTTTATACACTTGCTTCTTATCTAAGCATGCTGAGCACCATTGGGCATAAGTATAGTTCTCACTGAGGCACATGTCCTGCCTCAACAGGTCTCAATTTAGCAAGGAGAGCTGACCCATAAGAATTGAATAAATCATGGTGTGGCTTCCTAATGTTAGAGAAATGTTCCTGTTGTCTTTGAATGAATGGAAGAGGGATTGGCTATTCCTGTTTGGGGTTCAGAAAACAGTCCTATAAAGGTACATCTGGCCTTGATGTTGGGGGAAAGGGCAGATTGTTGGTCATAGAGGAAGGGCATAGGGCTTGATGAAGAGAGATGCTTATGGCTGTTCAGTACTGTGTGGGAGAAAATTGGGCAGTGAGGGGATTCACATGTAGTACCAAAGGTACCAGGTATTCGAGAGGCATGGGACACTGTCTCACCATAAAGTGATGTGTTAGGTGGCAATTTTACAGGCTTTACTCTGTAGTTGAGACCCACTGTGGAGGAGGCCACAGAAGATGGAGCAGAATCTGAGACTGAGCAGCATGACTAGAGATAGACAGAGGGGCACTCTGGGAGAGAAGACAGTACTAAAATGTCTAGAGTGGGTGTGTGGGAGTCTGGGGGCATCCCTATCTGAGTAGGAACTCAGAAGGGGATAACTGCTAGAAGCCAGAGAGAAAAGTAATGAGCTTATGGCATGTTGATCTGGCAGTGTCAGTTATACAGGTGGAATTCAATAGAGTCTGGAGTTCAAGAGCCAAGGTAGTTAGAACCAGCACTATTTTGTGGATTCAGTGTGATGCTAGTGAAGTTACTCAGGGAAGAAGATCAAGAGGAAAGAGATGGCAGAGGGTGGACGAATCTGAGAAACACTGAAGGGTCAAACTTGAACTGAAGAGAGAAAGATTATGAGAGATCAGGTGGAGTGTTCAGAGGTTGGTGGGAAGAGAGAACAATCTAGAATCATTGGCCGCAAGGGAGAAGAGGATCGAGGAGGGAGTTCAGCTGAGGAAGAAATGAGTGAAAGAGAATAGATAGACAGAAAACCATCACTGGTCATTATGCTCGGGATAAAGATCAGGCTGGGATGCTACCAGGTGAGGCTGAGATGGTGGCCACCAAAGTGTTGAATGTGCTGCCATTCCACCATGTCTGAAATTAGAGTTTGTGATGGTTAACAAAAATATTTTGAATTTATGAATACATGAACAAATTTCTTTTCCCTGAAAGACCAAGGTATAAGCCACAGAATGTATCAAAGTCCTTAAAATGATACCCCATGCATATTTCACCATTTTAATCCTCAGTTCTAATGAGACTGCATTGATTAATTTGGTGAAAAATTAATTTAAAGTAAATGTTGCCATTGAAACTCTTAGCATCTAGGCTGGCAGGTGGTATGGTGCTAAAGGGCGCTGGACTCCCACATGGCTCACCATGGTTTGAGACCCAGACCTGGCAGCTTGCTTTCTCACTTTCTTTCTCTCTCTCCCCCACCCCTCTGCCCTGGTCAAATAAATAAATATTTTAAATAAAATAATTCTAAAAAAAAAAACAAAAACAAACCTCTTGGCACCACCAGAAGGCATTACCAACTTGGGGGTTAGAAATGCCAAGGAGTCCCTAATCAATAATGCTCTAGGCAGTTAATCTCAAGGCTCCAGGGTTTTTCAAGTCCATGTCCCTGTACTGCCACCATTAGCAGACCCTTGTAAGGCTCAAGGGCAGCTGCCATGCTTTCTAATGGGTTGTCCCCTTTCTATATTCTGTAATGCCACAACTCATGGACAGGACAGATCCTCCTTCCCTGGAAAGTTGGAACTAGAGACAACAATGACCATAGACTTGGATCCAATGTTGTTGTCTCCAGCTGAATCATTATCTCCTGAAGGACTTACTGATTACAGGATTTTTTGGTTTAGAGTAAAGGTGACCAATTGTTCATTTCCTTCATCTGCAGGAGAATTCAAAGTTTGATTGTGTGAAACCAGTAATTTTTAAAATCTCTTTTCTTGGGTCTAACAGATGGTGCAATGGTTACATTGCTGTACTCTCATATAGTCGACTGCAGTTCAAGTTGTAGACTTGGTGGCTTAAAACTCACTCCTGGTGCATATGCATACGTGCTCAAAATCCTGAGAGGAGAATGGAGAAGAAGAGATTGAAACGTGGCTATCCTCCCTGAAGAGGGGGTGATTTATTGCTTTCTGTCTCTCTGTCTCCCTCTGTCGCTCCAGCTAGCGCACATGCTATAGCAAGTCTCTTAAAAAATATCTCTGGCGGGACCAGCAGTTGGCTTAATGGCTATGTCACTGGACTCTCAGGTAGTCGACCGTGGTGCGAGTCCCAGACCTGGTGGCTTAAACTCACGCCAGGTGCATGTGTGTGCATGCCCAAGATCCTAAGAGGAGATTGGAGGAGAAGGGATTGTGGCGTGGCCATCTCCCCTAGGGAGTGATTTCTCACTTTCTGTCTCTCTGTCTTTCTGGCGAGCACACACACCCTATAGCAAAAAACTTCTTCCCCCAAAATATATCTCTGGGACCAGCAGGCAGCATAATGGTTACATTGCTGGACTCTCATGTAGTAGACCACAGTTCGAGTCTCAGGCCTGACAGCTTAAAACTCATATCAGACATGTGTGTGTATGCCTGCCCAAAATTCTAAGAGAAGAATGGAGAAGAAGGGATTGTGACATGGCCATCCCCTCTGGGTGTGTGTGTGTGTATGTGTGTGATTTCTTGCTTTCTGTCTCTCTAGTGAGCATATACACCCTATAGCAAAAATCTCTCTCAAAAAATCCTTAAACCATAAACAAAACTGTTTTCTTGAGGTGTTATTGCCACTTGGCGACAGACCTTCCTTTAAACAGTACCTTCTCACTTACAAGAATTTCTTTGAAGTTGAACCAGAGTCCATGAGCCACTTCACATTCAAATATTGTTGAACAGATAGAATTGCAATGAAAGAGGTAGACTATTACTTATGCACAATTAGTATGTTTTCCCTTATCAAGTGCCTGTGAGTTTCAATTTTTGCAAGATACCTACAGAGGCTGAACACTGGCTAGATCTCACTTGGCTTATTGGGACTGGTTCTACACTCACAGAAGGTTATTGGGGCCCTTGGAATGGCAGGCTAGAGCCTCTAGGAAATGCTGGATCTTCTCAGTCTCATAAAAATCCAACTTTCTCCCTCACAAGACTCACTTGAAAACCTTTCCCTCACATAATTCCCCATGCTTCTCCTATGGGAATTCTACCCCTTGTGTCAAAGGCATGACTACTATTTACTAATACCCAGTTCTTTTCTCATTCCCAATAAGTGAAAAAATAACAAAATCACTCTTCTTTAACTGCTCAGAGTCAGGTGAAACTGTAAACCTTGTTAAGTCCAGTGGGTTGGGGCAGAATTAATCTGTGTCAGTACTATGCCAAGCATTTAATTGTCAGAATGAGGTCCTCCAGCAGACTGAAAATGCTATGTCCAGATAATGCAGTTTCCAGAAGTCTTTATCCTTGACTACTGAGTCATCATATGAAGGAAAGTTGCCCTGAAGCATACATGTCTTTAGAACCATTGTGGACTTTGCATGAGCAAGAGCTTCAACTTCATTTACAAAGCCCTGAGTTTGAGGACAGTTTTGTTATCATGGCATAACCTCACATATGCTGACATAGATCTCCCTCTCCCAAATGCCAGTATAAGCATCTATCCCTCTGTGAAATGCTCTATTTCTTTTCCACCCATGATGATGTACTTCTGCCTTCCTCCTTGTTCTCCTGCTATTTCTTGGACACGGCTAAGGTTGGGTGCTTTATTGCATCTGATTACAGTTACTTAACACATACCTGTTTTCCCCCCCTCTAGTGTGAGCTCTATAAGGGCAGGTGCTGTGTCTGTCTGTCTTAGTTATTGTTATAGCCCCAGTATGTGCACAGGAATGTCTATAGAACAAATGAATGAATGAAAGCTCTATAAAATGAACAAAATTTAAATACTGCACATGATTACTTACTAATTTATCATTTATGAAATTAGGAGTATTTTATTAATATGTTGTTTTTATAAAGGGGCACACATCATACTGATGCTAAAACTTAATTTTAATTAGACACTTCTGAAGCTGTTTTTCATTTAATATCTCAGATTGAGCACGAACAATTCTTCATGATATGTTCCCTCTAAAAATGTGAGAGACTAGAAGTTATCAGGACTTTCATTAACAGTCTTAAAAATGTAGTTATATATGAGTGGATGCCTTTTGGGGTTCCTAAGGTGACATGGTTGGTGGTTTTAATCTCAGATTATCAGACAGGCTTGGAGGTTTGAAGTAAAGGTTGGAGAGTGTTTTCTCTCTTATCTGATGAATTGCACAATAGACATGGCCTCATTTAGTCTTCAGTGAATGAAGATGTTGCTCTGTTTTGTTTTGTATTTTTTTTGAGAGGTTTTTTCGCTATAGGGCGCATGTGCTCGCCAGACAGACAGAGAGAGACATAGAGACAGAAAGCGAGAAATCACCCCCCAGGGGGGATGGTCACACCACAATCCCTTCTCCTCCATTCTCCTCTTGGGATCTTGGGCACACACGCACATGCACCCAGCGTGAGTGGGTCTTTATGTTTCTCTAAGTATAGAAAGTTTTCAGATAGTATTTCAGGACTGAGGTTCTCTATGGCTTTAACTGACTTGTCATCTTCTGAAATCCCCATTATTTTAAAATATGACATTTAATGGTGTCTAGTATTTACTATTTATTATCCTCATTTTTCTTCTGTTCTTTTTCTTTTGTGTGTGTGTGGTTTGGATTAACTCAGCAGCTTTATCTTTCAGATCAGAATGTATTTTGTCTCCATGGTCCAATATGCTACTGATGCTTTGAGGGAGATTTTTGTTTCTTGAATTGTAATTCATCATCTCCAAAAGTTTTGTTTAATTTTTTTAAAAAAAATATTTATTTATTTATTTCCACTTGTTATAATTATTTTTTTTAATTTGCAAGAGAGAGAGAGAGAGAGAGAAAGCCACCAGGTCCAGGATTCAAACCATGATCAGCCATATGGGAATCCGGAGTCCTTAGCCACATGCCACCTGCTGGCCCTGATGTTTCTCTGTTCTTATTAACTCCTTTCTTACTCAGGTATTCATCATTTGTTGACTGTTCAACCATTAATCGAAGATTCACTATGCACCAGCATTCAAGATGCATTGTAGAGTCCTTAGCATCAAGGAGATTAAAGTTTATTTCTTTGGTCTCAATATACTTAATTTATTTATCTACAACCTTTCCCCATTAGAACATACTAACACATATACAAACACACACAATGTATACATGTACAGGCACATGTACACACATACAAATATACAAAGATACATGCATCTTCAGATGCAGAGCTTAATGGGAATAGGCTACCACATCCAGAATACCACGGGAGCAGGAGTATCTTGATGATGTGATACTGCTCATGGCTCATGGTAACTAAGCCTGAAATCATTTCCATGATAACCTTTAAAGGAACCACATATAACCATGGACTATTTTTAAATGAATGCAGTAACACTTTTGTCATTGTGATATGTTGACAAGTTTCCTGAGCACTGATACTGCAATCATTACTTAACAGAAGAGACATTATCTGCTTTGGGGAATTTTGCCAAGTGCTTTTCTTCTCAGCTTCAAAAGAAAATCTAGTCAGTGTATGGACCATGTGAAGAGATAATCAACTGCCTTCGAAAAGTGAAACTGCTGAGACATGACAAACTGCTAAGAGAGCTACAGAACAGGAAACCTCTGCACTCTGGCCGAGAAAACCATTGTGTTCAGCTTCCTCAGAAGGCTGCTCTCATGCTATTATGAGTCCATTTAGTGAAGAGACAGTGAAGCACTGAGTGGGCGCCTCTTCACATGATTCAGATAGTCTTACTTCTGAAATTAAGAGGACTGCCTCATTTTGTTTGTTTGGAAATATCCCACAGAAATTGAAATAATTCTATTATGAGACATTAAAATTATAATTTATGTAATAGAGAATAAAATCAAACACAATCCTCAAATCTAAAGCCCCTTTGGGATACATACAAATACTAATCAAATGTCTTAGTGTCTTTCCTTTGGAGGAAAATGCTCTTCATTGGCCAAAAGCTTCTTTGAGTAAGGTGTGTGATGCACCTAGCTGTGTATGCTTGCTCAGGCATAGGAATGACAGGCTGGGCTAATGAGAGTCTTTAACCTAAAGGGTAACAATCTTTCTTCTTCTTTTTTTTTTTCTGTAAAGGGTAACATTCTTTCTTCTTCTATTTTTTTTTCCTTGAGGAAGTCCATTTATTTATTTTTAATTAATTAATTTTTTATTGATGATGAAGATTAATTTAATTATTTTTTATTGACCCTTGTTAGATGCACTAACAAGGGACACTGAGATAGTTAACCATATTCTCTTGTGTGCCTGCCTTATTTTGTCTCTTTCAGTGACATCCTCAGCAATTGAACATTTTATACTGTTGGAACAAAATGATAGACTGATTTAGAAAGCCTATGATTGACAAAATTGAACATTCAACTCCAGATACAAGTGGAGAAAATAACTCACTACTTTCTTCTTTTTGGGGGGCTAAAAAGTTATCACTTAGAGCTGAGGAATGATGGATTGTGAGATGCAGAGTCAGAGAATCAACAAAATATTTCTTGTTAATGTGGAGGATGGAAACAGTTATGCTGAGTAGACATATTTCCTCTCTGAAAATCTGCAATAATTGATTTTTAAAGCTACTGTAGAAAATGCCATCTTTCCCATTCATTTCTCTGTTGTTAGAATACAGTTTCATGGGAGCACATTTCTGTACCTATCCCCTTATATCGCTATGCAATAACTAACAATTTTGTCAGATTCTTTTGCCAGAATATGCCCACATATTTCTTAAGTGAAAACATTATTTACAAGCAGCCTGAACCTGCTTGAGAAGAGCAGAAATGAAAAATTCAGACTATTTTTGCAAGGTGACAAAGAAATGATATAAATGGTTGAATGATTTTCAAAGACTGAAAAACAATAAAAAATTAGTTTCAGGGACCTCGGTGACTTGAAGATCAAGTCACACACACCAGGAGCATATTTGTGTGTGTGTGTGTGTGTGTGTGTGTATGTGCCCAAAATCCCATGGGAGAATGGAGAAGAAGGGACTGTGTCATGGTCATCCCCCTTGGGGGGTGATTTATCACTTTCCCCTTCACTGTATCTCTCTGACTCTCCAGTAAGAGTATGTGCCCTATGGCAAAAATCATATAAATAAATAAATAATGAATTAATTTTTATTTACTTAATATCACTTTCCACAATAAAATATATTGCTAACCTGACCTTGTAATAGTCATTTGGGAACTTAAGCTTGGAAAGATCTGGTTAGTCTCAAGAGGTGTCAGGATTCTGTTAAACATTGTGATTGTAATAGACTGTACATATGATTCAGGATAATTCCAGAGCATCCCCTTACCAAGATGTGAGAAGTTATGGTTTCTTTCAAAGCATGCATGTGACAGCAGTGTGAGAGCAACTGTCACCTTTGATAATAATCGTTTATTCTGGGTTTAGCATCAAGCTAATAGCAAAGGCAGTGTCTGTGTTAACAGAGGCTCATGTGGTGCTTAATCAGGGAACTGCTACCATCACATAGACCATCAGCTTGGAAGAGTATCAGTAACATGTTAGGTTGCTGAGAACTTTTTTTGTGAATGTGGAAATAAAAACCCAAACAGTAATTTTCACCAGTGGGAGACATTAGCCTTGCATTTTAGCTGTACTTGCATGTTTTTAGAAACAATCCTACTCAAGGAACATAAACCTTATGTTGTGCTTTAACCAACTCCTGGTTTAAATTTGCATGGTAATTTTGACACTGGCAATATTGTGTGATCAATTTCAAGCTTTTAAGATCTGGCTGATAATTATTTCTGGGACTCTCCATGCCCATCTCTTCTCTTTTGACCTTTATCAAATTTCCCCTCTTCAGAATCTTTGTATTAATGAGAGGCACAGACCAACTCAGAAAATGGAGGGATTATCAAATATTGAGGTTCAGTGGCACAATCTATTTTCTACTTGAGCTAATCAATAACTAACAATTTTGTCAGATTCTTTTGCCAGAATATGCCCACATATTTCTTAAGTGAAAACATTATTTACAAGCAGCCTGAACCTGCTTGAGAAGAGCAGAAATGAAAAATTCAGACTATTTTTGCAAGGTGACAAAGAAATGATATAAATGGTTGAATGATTTTCAAAGACTGAAAAACAATAAAAAATTAGTTTCAGGGACCTCGGTGACTTGAAGATCAAGTCACACACACCACGAGCATATTTGTGTGTGTGTGTGTGTGTGTGTGTGTATGTGCCCAAAATCCCATGGGAGAATGGAGAAGAAGGGACTGTGTCATGGTCATCCCCCTTGGGGGGTGATTTATCACTTTCCCCTTCACTGTATCTCTCTGACTCTCCAGTAAGAGTATGTGCCCTATGGCAAAAATCATATAAATAAATAAATAATGAATTAATTTTTATTTACTTAATATCACTTTCCACAATAAAATATATTGCTAACCTGACCTTGTAATAGTCATTTGGGAACTTAAGCTTGGAAAGATCTGGTTAGTCTCAAGAGGTGTCAGGATTCTGTTAAACATTGTGATTGTAATAGACTGTACATATGATTCAGGATAATTCCAGAGCATCCCCTTACCAAGATGTGAGAAGTTATGGTTTCTTTCAAAGCATGCATGTGACAGCAGTGTGAGAGCAACTGTCACCTTTGATAATAATCGTTTATTCTGGGTTTAGCATCAAGCTAATAGCAAAGGCAGTGTCTGTGTTAACAGAGGCTCATGTGGTGCTTAATCAGGGAACTGCTACCATCACATAGACCATCAGCTTGGAAGAGTATCAGTAACATGTTAGGTTGCTGAGAACTTTTTTTGTGAATGTGGAAATAAAAACCCAAACAGTAATTTTCACCAGTGGGAGACATTAGCCTTGCATTTTAGCTGTACTTGCATGTTTTTAGAAACAATCCTACTCAAGGAACATAAACCTTATGTTGTGCTTTAACCAACTCCTGGTTTAAATTTGCATGGTAATTTTGACACTGGCAATATTGTGTGATCAATTTCAAGCTTTTAAGATCTGGCTGATAATTATTTCTGGGACTCTCCATGCCCATCTCTTCTCTTTTGACCTTTATCAAATTTCCCCTCTTCAGAATCTTTGTATTAATGAGAGGCACAGACCAACTCAGAAAATGGAGGGATTATCAAATATTGAGGTTCAGTGGCACAATCTATTTTCTACTTGAGCTAATTATTTGGGGGAGAGAAAAACAAAATTCAGAGTGAAAAAGAAAGAACAGAATTTGGGTAATAGGCATAATGTTGAAGTTTGAGTTCATGGTGGAAACAAAGTTTAGGAATCACAGAGTCTATCTCTCTGTCACTGTGTCTCCCCTTCATTCCTCCAGAGATATCTGTGATGGAGGAGAAACAAAGCATATGAGGTCAGTTGCTGTATCTTGGTGAAGACTATTTTCCTGGCTGGCTGTCATTCTAAATTCTGTGCTGAAACACATCCAAGTAAAGGGTTTCTCTGCCTGACACTGAGCTATAAGCTCCTGTAGACTGAGATAAACCAATTTGGAAGGAGGACTATTATCTCACTACATGGCAAAGGGGACAAGAGAAGTTATTGGCTCATGCTGGAAAAAAAGCCTCAATAAATGGGAAATTTACTGCATTTGGCAGTTTTTCAAAGCCTTTTCAGCTTCTATTTTAATAAGGTGACATTGAAAGTAACCCCAAATTTCTTTTTAAACTCAGAAAATAAAATAAAATAAAATCTCTTCAGATATTTCCTGCCATAAAAATAAGTCCAAATGTTAGGTGAAGGGATTCTAAATTATAAACTAGGTGCTCCTTGGGTCGCCCTGCGACTTTAAGGACTGAATTGATGTACTGAACACGATCATTATCTTCTGCCAAGCACAGGAGGGGATTGCTGAGAACTGTCTCAAGTGCGGTAGATGCCTTTGATTTCTGTATCATTAAATGATAAGATGGCAAATGGAAACTTCTGGCCCAAATTTTAAAGATGCGTTGGAACTAGATCACAAATGAAAAGAAAGTCCACCCTGCAGTTAGGAATCTGAGCAGAGATTGATTCCAATAAAATGGATCTAACACCTTGGACGTGCTTGACGCTGTCCGAGGTACTGAAGATAGATAGCCCGACAACTCCTGTATTCTGAGGCATATGCAAACCCAATAGAAATTAGCGGAGACTAGTCCAGGTTGCAGAACCATATGCTAACCTCTAGATTCATGAAAAAAAATTAAGGAAATGTTTCAAGACAATAACGGATTACATTTTAGTGCATAGATATAGTCAATAAACAGAAATTTCAGTAAAATTTGTGTTACATTAGATGGTGAATACAATGAAGAAACTAAGTGGCTTTAATGGAGGGGTGATCCATGGGAATACCTGAGAGAAGATTGCTCTGGAAAGAAGGCACAGTAAAGTCACATTCCCAAGAAAGTGTGCGCCTGGCTATTTAGAGGGATGGGATGGCAAGGAGGCTGTGTGTCTAAAATGGAGTGCATGGAAGGGAAAGTGCTTGAGTGAAGTAGAAAGGGACAGGACAAGTCCAACAGGACCTGGCCAGCCAATGTGAAGACTTTGACTCTCCTTAGGAGTGAGGTAGGTGCCACTGAAAATCTGTAAATGAACAACACTGTAATGTGTCAAAACCAAGAGACAAGTTTACTGGCATGAGAACAGTCTGAGGAGCAGCAGTTAAGGGTAGGGGAAGAAGAAGAGGAAGGAGGAGGAGGAAGAGGAGGAGGAGGAGGAGGAGGAAGAAGGAAGAAGAAGAAGAAGAAGAAGAAGAAGAAGAAGAAGAAGAAGAAGAAGAAGCAGCAGCAGCAGCGGCAGAAGAAGAAGAAGAAGAAGAAGAAGAAGAAGAAGAAGAAGAAGAAGAAGAAGAAGAAGAAGAAGAAGAAGAAGAAGAAGAAGAAGAAGAAGAAGAAGAAGAAGAAGAAGAAGAAGAAGAAGAAGAAGAAGAAGAAGAAGAAGAAGAAGAAGAAGAAGAAGCAGCAGCAGCAGCGGCGGTAATGCAGGGAAGGGCTGACAGTTGTAGGGTGGTGGAGTTAGTGAGGGAGTGAGATCCTGGATACAGTCTGCGGCTAACACTGAGCATGTATGCTGATGAAATGGACATGGCTATAAGGGCAGTAAAGAAGTCATAAGGTCACTGAAGCTGTGGCCTGAGTTTTTAAAATGCAGGGAAGGGCTGACAGTTGTGGGGTGGTGGAGTTAGTGAGGGAGTGAGATCCTGGATACAGTCTGCGGCTAACACTGAGCATGTATGCTGATGAAATGGACATGGCTATAAGGGCAGTAAAGAAGTCATAAGGTCACTGAAGCTGTGGCCTGAGTTTTTAAAGGACAGGTTTGTCATTAACTGAGAGTGGGATAGAGAACAAGCAAGGAAATATATAATGCTTACTAAGCAGCATGCAGTCTACTCAGGGGCAGGGTCATGGCTTTTAAGTAAGAACACTGAACACAGCTGTGTCTCTCCAGCCACATTCAGTTAAGGAGTGCAGCAAATAAAAGGCATACAGTTGGCTTGAACCAGATTGGTGGGTTTTAAAAAAAGAGAGGAAAATGTAAATAAGGTGCATACAAAGGAGTCATCATAAGAGTGCTCCACAAATATTATCTTGGCAGGAAGGAGGTGAAGATGCAGGAAGGAAAGAAAATCAGTGTGCTCAGTGGATGATTTGTGCAGAAGGTGGGTCAAAGGAGTGAGCTACTCAGAAATCAGAGGATATTCAAGGGAATAAGACACTGACATTGAGATTTTAAGAGATAGGCAATCCTTAACAATGACAAGGTCAAGAGTATAAACATGGAGGGGAGTGACCAATGTAGGCTGGACAGAAGTTCCTGGAGGAAAGACATTCAAAGCATGTGGGTGAAGGAAGTATTCCACTTAGGTATAAATTTAAATACACATGAACTTGGACAGGGATAATTCTAGAGGGATTGAGTCAGGATTAAAAATGATCATGAAATGGCTTTGAAGATAAGTGAAGGGTTATTAGGCAAGATACTGACTGTGACTAGCCTACAGTATAAAAATACCAAAAACCAAATCTAAGATTTGTTCTCCTCTGGAGTTCTGTGGGTAAGAGACAGGACCTATGCCCTTTACACATGAATTAACTCAAAGGTCTTTGTTCTTGGTGAGTGGACAGCTCAGTGGATCAGACACCAGGGGCAACACCAGAGCCATTGTCAGTGGAAAGTCTGGCTTTTGCACTGCCCAGCCACCGGCTGCAATCAGTAGCAGAAGTGGGAGATTGGGGGTCAGAAGTGGGGGGCCTTTGAGTCATGAGGAAACAGAGAAACATCCAGTCATTAGCTAACTTATAGCTATTATGGGGTAAAACTATAAAGATGGCTAAAAGTTCGTATTTGTTCTTCATCCATAAGTTAGTTCCAGCTTCTGATTCTGTTTTTTAAATAAACAAGCTCAGAGAGTTTAAGTAGTCCCCAGTGTATCATCCACAGCATTGGAATTCAGACCCAGGCTTTCACCACTGCCTTTCAGGTTTCTTCCACTAGGACAGTAGAGAGCATCACCCCCCTCCCTTTATTTATTTTTATTTTTTTTTTCTCAGAGGTTTTTGCTATAGGGCATGTGTGCTAGTCAGAAAGACAGAGAGAGACAGAGAGATAGAAAGCAAGAAATAACCCCCCAGGGGGGATGGCCATGCTGCAATCCCTCCTCCTTCATTCTCCTCTTGGGATCTTGGGCACACATGCACACATGCCTGGAGTGAGTTTAAGCCACCAGGTCCAGGACTCAAACCACAGTCAACTACATGGGAGTTCAGTGACATAATAATTACGCTCACTGCTGGTCCCAGCAATCATCCTTGATGAGAAGGGACTACATGACTCAAGAGCAGGGGTTTGACTAACCTGAGCAAAAGTGGCACAGTTCAGAAGGAGACATCAATCCTGGCCATGGCCTCAAGGTCAGCTTTGAGCTCTGAGTCAGTAAGGGCTGTGTGGTCAAGAACCAGGAGCCCTCCTCGATCAGTCACAGCTGTGGTACCAGAATTTAGCCAAGAGGACCTGAGACTATGTGACTCCCAGGGTCATTGTTTCTACCTGTACCGATCCTCCAACCAGCACCTCCTTTATTGTCTCTGGGATACTTCAAAGACTTCCACAATGGGATGATGAAAAAGTAGAGCTAGATGTGGGTTCCCTGAGCCTGTCTGTGGGCCTACAGCTCCAGCAGGAAGCAGGGTAAGGCAAGAATCTGGGTGACCGAGCAACACCTTCATGTCATCCCCATCATGTCTTTGGGATTGATCTGGCATTTGACAGGGAGAATGATTCTAATCTTGGAAACAAAACAAGGTATGTAACTGTTTTCAAATGAACCCTAAAACATTTGATTAGTGTGATGATCATTTTTATGTGTCTATCTGACCAGGCCGTAGTGCTTAGAGATTAATCGAACAGTGGTCTAGAGGTTACTGTGAAGGTATTTTATAGATGTGGTTAACATCTACACTCAATTGGCTATCAGTAAAGATTCTTTTTGAAAATATAGGTGTGTCATGGGGCCGGCAAGTGGCATGGTGGCATGTGTGCTAGTCAGAAAGACAGAGAGAGACAGAGAGATAGAAAGCAAGAAATAACCCCCCAGGGGGGATGGCCATGCTGCAATCCCTCCTCCTTCATTCTCCTCTTGGGATCTTGGGCACACATGCACACATGCCTGGAGTGAGTTTAAGCCACCAGGTCCAGGACTCAAACCACAGTCAACTACATGGGAGTTCAGTGACATAATAATTACGCTCACTGCTGGTCCCAGCAATCATCCTTGATGAGAAGGGACTACATGACTCAAGAGCAGGGGTTTGACTAACCTGAGCAAAAGTGGCACAGTTCAGAAGGAGACATCAATCCTGGCCATGGCCTCAAGGTCAGCTTTGAGCTCTGAGTCAGTAAGGGCTGTGTGGTCAAGAACCAGGAGCCCTCCTCGATCAGTCACAGCTGTGGTACCAGAATTTAGCCAAGAGGACCTGAGACTATGTGACTCCCAGGGTCATTGTTTCTACCTGTACCGATCCTCCAACCAGCACCTCCTTTATTGTCTCTGGGATACTTCAAAGACTTCCACAATGGGATGATGAAAAAGTAGAGCTAGATGTGGGTTCCCTGAGCCTGTCTGTGGGCCTACAGCTCCAGCAGGAAGCAGGGTAAGGCAAGAATCTGGGTGACCGAGCAACACCTTCATGTCATCCCCATCATGTCTTTGGGATTGATCTGGCATTTGACAGGGAGAATGATTCTAATCTTGGAAACAAAACAAGGTATGTAACTGTTTTCAAATGAACCCTAAAACATTTGATTAGTGTGATGATCATTTTTATGTGTCTATCTGACCAGGCCGTAGTGCTTAGAGATTAATCGAACAGTGGTCTAGAGGTTACTGTGAAGGTATTTTATAGATGTGGTTAACATCTACACTCAATTGGCTATCAGTAAAGATTCTTTTTGAAAATATAGGTGTGTCATGGGGCCGGCAAGTGGCATGGTGGTTAAGGGTGCTGGACTCCCATATGGCCAACTGTGGTTCTAGTCCTGGTCCTGGCGGCTTTGCTTTCTCACTTTCTCTCTGTTCTCTCACTCTCTCCCCCTCTCTGGTCAAATTAAAATAAATAAAGTTAAATAAAATATTAAAAAAAATATGGGTGTGCCTAATACAATCAGTTGAGGGCCTTAATAGCAAAGACCAAAGTATCCCGAAGAAATTCTACCTCTAGGCTGTAACCTCAGCTCCTGCCTGAGTTTTCAGCTTGTTCTGTCTTGCAAATGTTGTATTTTCCAACCCCTACAGTTCTTCACTTTCTAAAAACTAAGTTTTTTTTTTCTCTCTCTCTCTCATACACACTAACACACATACTTCTGGTTGCATTTCTCTACAGAACCCTATTAGTCATAACAAAACATTTAAAAGTAATCCCACATTTTATTACAATCTCCTGGTAAATATCTAGAAAAAAATGCAACCTTTGTCCCCCAAACATGTCAAAGTGAATCCAATTAGGGACTGGGGATAAAGGAAACTCTAGAGATCTGTCACCTGCTTTAGAAAACACAACTCAAATGTGAGCTACTTCCTTATGTAGGAGACTTTTATGTCAAATGATTAATTCTGGAGCTCGGCCTCAGTAATGTAGCAGCAGCTTGATGCTCTGTGGCGCTAGAAGCCATATGGAAGATCAGGGTTTGATTCCTGGATCAACCTGTACATATGCATGTCCCTGTGACCCTGGCTGGCTGAAAGGCTGGGAGTTAGGGGAAAGATCATGAATCACACCCTGTTATGGGCCCTTGCCTGCCTCTCCCTTGCTCTCTTATGAAATAAGTAAACTTTAAAATTTATGAATTCTGAAAGCAAAATTATAAATTAAAAATTTGAGTTTTATTGAGTCCAAGCCACTTATCCTTTAATTTATCCCCCAGAAGCTGCTTCTTGGGGATATTATTGAGCTAGGACTCAAACCACTTCATTTTTCACTGGGCTAGTTTGCAACTGAAAATTTAAATTTCATAATAAAACAAGCATTTGTTTAATTAATTAATTTATTTTCTATTGGATGACTCCACTACTAATTTATTCTTGTAGTTTTTCATAAAAGAATTAAAAAAATAAAATTGTTTCTCCATTTTACAGTTTCTGGGCCCATAATCAGGCCTGGAGTCCTTCCTAGCATGTGAATTTCCCATGATATCATGAACTTAGGGTTGCATATGTGTCATGCATCATAGCTGGTGATGTCATAGCTGTGTACCTTGTCTCTAACAAAATAATCATAAAGAAAAGACAAAACAATAACAATCACCTAATTACATGATATGTCATAGGCTTTCTTTTACATTCAGAAAACAAGTGCCAATGGTGTTAATGATATATTTGAAATCATGATAGTTTACAATAAAAGTAGGCCCAGTCTACCGCTTCTGTCCTCCAGATAAGCAAAGGTAGTTTATTAGTTTATCTCAGGTCCTCACAGGTGAGGATCAGGCTGGACCCATAGAAGATGTAGGGATCAGGAGCCTTGAAGATCAAGCTAGTTCCAGAGTGAAGACAGTTCAGACTGACCCAGCCCTGCTTGTGCTCCTGGGCCAGAGGAAGGAGCTCCTCCTGATTCTCTGTTCAGAGGGTCCACCAGTGAAATGCGGTTTGTTATTAGGCTTTGCCCCACTCCACATTAGGCCCTACCCACTCTCGCTTACAGCCAGTGTTCTCTACCCACTCCAGGACATCCTCTAACACTGTTCCCAGACATTCTCCTGAGCCCTGCATCATGCTCTACACAAGTCTCCAGCTCTGGATAGCAGGTGGCTCCAGAGGTCTCAAGTTGGCTGGACTCCAAGTCCTAAGCAGCAACTTCATTGTCAGAGTGAGCTCCACTGATACAACAGGAAGTGATTTTAGATGATCTTCATCTGACAATGAACTTTCCATCTGTTCAGCAAGATTGTTTCTTAAGACAGTTGGTCTCCACTGAGGCTCTATTCAACCTGCTACTTTGTGAGCAACTTGAATACAGGAATTATTTTTGTGTCTGCGATTGAGAAAACTCACATAGCACGAAGTAAATTTGCTCCACTTTCTGCTACATCAATCCTGAGCAAGACATATGCCCAAATCAGCAAAGCTGACTTCGTGCAGTTTTCATAACATATTTGGAAACTGTGGAGTGTAGACACTAAATTCTGGCTCCGCCCCTGCCCCTGCCTACCTGTGTAATTTAAATTACTTGATCTCTCTGGGCCTCATGTTTTCAACTGTAAAATGGGGATGACAATAATGAAAGCAGCTACCACACAGGTCTGTTGCAAGAATCAAAGGTGTTACACATGGAAAGTAGTTAGAAAGTGCCTGGCATGACTGAGCTCCTATACTCTTGGCTGTTACTGTTTCATGTTTCATCTCGGCTCAGGTTTTGATGTTGTTCTTTACAGCATTTTTCTAAGTGTCTGGAAATTATGGTGAAAATATATCTGGGTCTCAGGTCTCAGGAACTGATTTTAATACTAAGTGAATTTGTGAGCCACATCTCTAGTCCTGGTATAGGTATCAAATCCTCCACATGCCCAATGTAACCTGAAAAAGCAATGGCATCCCATGTGATCCAACCTCAGTAATATGACTCTGTCACAGAAACAGGTCCAAAATAGGTCAAATTAACAGCAAAAAGGAATTCTGATTTTCAAGGAGACGTATGAGGCAGGATGTAGAAAGGAAAAGAAAGAAGGACATTGAGGTAATATATATGTCTATTGTGCCATAGTTACTTATTAATAACATCTGTCTCTAGTACACAGTGTTTGTCGATTGACAACTCAGTTTCCATGTCCTAGGTTTTCCTATCATGTTCTGAGAGGAAGCAAGGAGAGTTCATAATAGAAAGGGCCTGAAAGGTAAGTCAAATTAGGTAATAGTGTAAGATCCCAGGGCCTTTGGGTTCAGCATGGGAGAGAGATGAGACTTGTTGCAAATCAATGCCTCAGTCCTGGAGCTTTCATTAGCCTTGGAAAAGGGCTATTGCCAGATAAATACAAAGTTTGTATTGGCAGAGTTTTTCCTGATCCTATTCCTGAAGGCTTCCTCTGCAGGCACAACAGGAAGGGCTTGAACCATTCTCTAAAACCTGGTGTCCTTCACAATTTTCCTCATAGAAGGTGGTAATTCTTCCACCTCATTCCTCTATGATATGTAGGAGTTGAAGAGTTCCCCCTTACACACACACACACACACACACACACA
This sequence comes from Tupaia belangeri chinensis, assembly GCF_000334495.1. Lineage (NCBI taxonomy): Eukaryota > Metazoa > Chordata > Mammalia > Scandentia > Tupaiidae > Tupaia > Tupaia belangeri. Next base: position 4,917,878 of record NW_006159672.1, on the reverse strand, counting down.
CACACATGTGTTCATACACAGAAAGGCAATACACCCTCACCCCAAAGCCTCCTGATCTTTCCCAAGTTATCACTTTTTATGTCTGGGAATAGGCAATGACTTTACAGGGACTATGAGATTTTATCAAGAGATTATTTTCTTCCAGCAAGGACAACTGCTGTTTGGCTCTTCAAGATTTATGAACAATAAAAAAATCTCACACACATAAAGGAATGCTCACAAGAGCCACACGATAGGTCCAGCAACATATTAACATATTGCAAAGGAGGAGAAAAGTTTCCATGATATCGTTCTGTTATCCCAGCCCCTTTCAACCTCTGGGTATATTGTTTGCATCAATGGTGAGGAATGTAAATGCATCCTAAATCAGCCAATTGCACTAGCTGGAGGACAATCAGAGGGCTCTGGAGAAAAACTGGCTTGACAAAACAATAGCCGGGAGTCTGTGGATAAATATTACATCAAACAGCAAACCTCAGGGGTGCAATTGATCCTGGGGTAATAAAGACTGAGCACAAAGGTTTCCCTCAAAGGTGACCTGCACAACTTATATCGATGTTTAGACTGATTTCCCTTTCAGAAAACCACCACCAAATGAAGGTCTCAGATCATTGCAACTATATTTACACATATCTGTCTCATACCATGAGGCACCAAGAGTTAAAATATCCTATAGGTCCTTCGTGGCTTCTGTAGGCTGATGCTACCTCCGCCGCCCCAACTTCTGTGTACTGAGTACATTCATTACTCTCTGGGACAAGAATAGGTGACACTTGGGGGAGGGGGAATGAGAAAGAGCATTTCTCAGAGTTTACTCTCAGTCTGTAGCATACATGACAAATATCTGGGGGTTGAAATACAAATTCTCCCTTTCAAAGCCTGGAGAATATGCATTCTTTTTTTTTTTCTTTGAGAGAGAGGATTTTTGTTGTTGTTGTTGTTGTTATAGGGCTCATGTTCTCATCAGAGAGATACAGAGAGACAGAGAGACAGAAAGCAAGAAATCAACATCCAGGGAGGGAGGATGGCCTTGCCACAATCCCTTGTATTCTATTCTTCTCTTGGGATTTTGGGCACGAAAATACATGCACCCAGCATGAATTTTAAGCCACTGGGTCTGAGACTTGAACCATGGTAGGCTATATGGGAGTCTAGCAATGCAATGCAACCATTTCATAATATGTAAGTCCCAAACTATGCATTCTAATGAGTGGCTAGAGAGATGAATCTGATGCAGAAGGCCATGGATACACTGAGAAATGCTGTCATAAAGGGGGGGGGGTAAAATGGAGTAGGGCAATCTCCCTTGTCTACTGAAGTCTAAGTGCTGCCTCCAACCAAGAAAACCAAGGCTAATGGGTGTAAGTTCTAAGGAATGGAAAGAACAGAGGGGCTGGTACAAACTAGAGAGTATTAACTCAGAGCTACTGTTAGGAACTGAGCAGCAGGCCTGACTGCTCAGTGAAGTTATGGCCAGAATACAGGTATTGAGGGCTGACTGCAGAGCCTTACAGGTGGAAAAATCCTGGAGTTACAGTAGGGAATCCAGAGCAGGAGTTGTTGAGTAAGCCCCATGTCAGATATTGGACAACAGAGATGATACATTTCAGGCTTCCACCTCCAGAGTCCTCCCAGAAATTTTGCTCACTCTTGGAGAAAGATCTACAGCTTAGGAAAGTGGTCCACACAGATGATGCATATAAGTGAGTATACAGGTGATACCCAGATGACACACAGGTTATATACACCAGGCAGGTCAGTATTCTTAGGGTGCTACTTGTCTTTCTTAGAAATACCAAGGAGAGGGACCAGCAGTTAGCATAATGGCTATGTCGCTGGACTCCCATGTAGTCGACTGTGATTCGTGTCCTGGACCTGGTGGCTTAAAACTCATGCTGGACGCGTGTGCATGCGTGCCCAAGATCCTGAGAAGAGAATGGAGAAGAAAGGATTGTGGCATGGCCATCCCCCCTGGGGGGGGGTGATTTCTTGCTTTCTGTCTCTCTGTCCCTCTCTGTCTCTCTGGCAACCGCGCGTGCCCTATAGCAAAAACCCCTCCAAAAAAAAAAAAAAAAAAAAGAAAGAAAGAAAGAAAGAAAGAAATACCTAGGAGCTTCTCCAGACCTGTTAAGGGAAGTTGAAGTTGACAGTGCATGAAAGAGAGCTCCACCCATGTAGTTCACATTTGACTTGTCGACTTGTCACTACTGAGTACAAGTTTATAAGGAAACAAAACTGAGTATTGTTTATCTGAGACATGATTATTTTTTGTTGTTGTTGTCAGAGTTTCCAGGGGCAGGATTATCCATGACAGCCAAAGTAGCCAGCCTGAGCCAGGGTACCCCTTCTGACCATTATGTCCCCACTGTGGTCCTGCCAAGGACCAGGCCTTGACCACAGGTACACAGCCCCATTATAACCTTCCTAAAGCAAGGCTGTCCAGGTAGAGGCAGCTGAAGGTGAGCATTCTACACAGGTTCACACGGTTAAGACTTTTTAAAGCACCAATCACTTGTTCTTTGCCCTCGCAGTTTAAGACCATGGCTGGAGATGGCGCATGCCTCCCAAAGTCTGGTTGTTTATTCCAAATTCTAATCTCTTCCCCCTCCAGGTTTAGAGAGCTCTAAATCACTCATGATTTTCCTCAGTTTCTTCATTGGGAAAGTAAGGTATTTATCAACAACTATCACTAAGGCCTGTTGAAGGTTTATGTGAGATGACAGTACATGCTGCGTAATGACACTTTAGTTAACACCAACCTGCATATATGACACTGATCCCATAGAATTATAATATATCAGGGTAGCAGGTGGTGTAGAGGTTAAGACACTAGATTAGCACTTGGGTTGACTGAGGTTCAAGTCCTGGACCTGGCAGCTTGAAAGTCTCACCAGGTGCATACTCATGTGTGCCCAAAATCCCGAGAAGAGAATAGAGAAGGGATGGTGGCATAGCCATTCTCCCCTGGGGAATAATTTCTTGCTTTCTGTCTCTGTCTCTCTGTTGAGTGCACACATCCTATAGCAAAAATCTCTCTCTCTCTCTCTCTCTCTCTCTCTCTCTCTCTCTCTCTCTCTCTCTCTCTCTCTATATATATATATATATATATATATACAGACACACATACATACACACACACACATATATAATACCATATAGCCTATGTGTATGGTAGGGTATACCATCTAGGTTTGTGTACATACTGTATGTTTGCACAGTAACGAACCCACTTGATTCATTTCTCAGAACATATCCTCATTGATATGCAATTCAAGACTGTACTTAAAGGTTATAAAATAGTGCCTAGTATCTATTAAGGACTCAGTAAATATATTCAGTTATCTTAAAATAGTTTTACCACCAAATCCTTAGAATTTAATTGTAGCTTTCTTGTATTACTTGATTTTGTCTCATGAGAATCAGGAAAATGCGTAATTTTTGGTAATTGTTCACACCCTGGAGGTGAGAAAGGCCTCACCAAGCTGTGTAAATGGTAACAAGCTTGTTCACTTTTTTGCAAGTTCATTTAGACCCAGAGAGTGAAGCAGGATGACACGTGCATGGGAATCGTACTTTTTTCTGTTACTTTTCTCCATAGAGTTTTTTTTAATTGTAATTTCTTGTTTACTATAATTATTGTACATTTTTCTGAGGCACAGCATGATTTTTTAAGACCATATATATGGTATATAATAATCAGATCAAGGATACATGCATTTTTGTGTCTGTTAATAATTTTTTCCCAACTCTCCCATCCAACTCCACTGTGAAACTTTTAGAATCTAAGCTTATCATCTCTACTTTTATTCTATAAAGTCCCATAACTTCTACTCTAGAGTAAGGACATTTAGTCTATATTCAGTAGGGACATATAGTTCTCGCCTTGGAATTTCGAATAGCAAAGCTGGTCGATTATCATCTGCCAATTTCTGTGTCATTTCCATAAGTCACTTGCCAGTGTGAGCTGGTCCAAGTCCTAACAAGCTCCTGTAATGAAATTGAAGAAAAGAAGTCCCACGATCCTATCAACTAATAAAATATTCTGTGTCCTCAAAAGGACAAACCCAGAACCCTGTGACTTGAGGTGAATTTCAAGTGCTGGGCTTTTGGGGGGATGACCTGAAATCAGAGAGCAGTGGGTCTCAGAATTAAGCAGCATTCGAATGTTCTGGAGGGCTCTAGCCCAGAGTGTCTCATTCAGTGGTCAGGGGTAGGGTCTGAGAATTGGCTTTTGTAACAAGTTCCCGGATGGTGATGGTGCAGCTGCTGCTATGCCTGGACTTTGAGAATCACTGTCCTCCATTTTTGATAGCCTGTTTGCTGGTAGAAAGGTGGAGAAAGAGAAATTATGATGGAGGAATGATCTTTGCAGGCCCCGACGCAGCAGCTCCCAGCTCTGTGAGGAGGCTGATCTTTTGAAGAGCACTGTGTTTGCTCTCCTTCCAGGAAATTCTCCCAAAGGCTCACTGGCCAGAGTTGTCAGAAAGCAGGTTATTACCATGAACTTTTCTACCCTGATGCAAAGTATGTGATCTCATTAAATCACAAGCCAGTCTACCACCAGGCTTTGTATTTTCACATTTAAGTCGCCCAAATTATAACTTTACCTGCAGTTTTCAGATACTTCAATTGAGACAAATTTTAATTTTTAGAGACTTACACATTCTACCCAGTTACCCTGCTCAGAAATACAACTCTTCAGGAAGGTTCTATTACATTACATCTGGCTGTGAAGTGTTTTATCAGTTGTACTTCATAATTATAAACTCTCTCTGTCCATTTTTTTTTCCTTTTGTTATACGGTGCATGCACTTGCTAGAGAGACAGAAAGAGACAGAGAGGCAGAAAGCAAGAATCACCCCCCAGTGGCGGAATGGTCCTACTGCAATCCATTCTCCTCTCAGGATTTTGGACACACATGCACATGCGCCCAGTGTGAGTTTTAAGCCATCAGGACTTAAAACTCCAGGACTCAAACTATAGTTAACTACCTGGAAGTCCAGCGACATAGACATTATGCCATCTGCTGGTCCCATAAAATCATTTTATTAAAAAAAGATCCCCCCCCCAGTAATATTGTTGTTACCTGCATGCTTTGTTTGTGTTCCCCCTCACTGTGAGCTCCTTAAACGCCGTGTTCAGCCCAGAGCCTGACCCTCAGGCCTTAGAAAATGGGTTGTCAAAGGAAAGAAGGAAGGAAAGAGGAATAAAAGTAGGACAGGAGGGAAGGAGAGAGGGGATAAGGGAGGAAGTAAGTTAATTGCTGCTATAACTACTGTCTATGAGCTCTTTAAAGCCATCTTGTCAATCTCAATGTTTTAAGAATCTGACCTAGACTCTGATGATCCAATTAGTGTTCAATAAATACCTGCTGTTGAATGAACAAGTCTAATTGTTCAGCAAATACATACTAATTGACTTCTCTCTGCTTAGCTCTGTGCCAAGTTCTAGCATACAATGCTAAACAAAACTCACATAGTCCCTGCCTCCTGTGGCTTGATCTAGTGCCCTAACCATGTACCTTGAGGCTCTCTTTAAGATGAGAAAAAAAAATCTTTGCAAGCCTATAAGGGAGGGAGGGTGATTACATATTTTTTTGTTTTCTTTATGATAGTGTGTGTATACATGAGAGAGACAGAAAAAGAGAAAAAGGGTAGGTACACTTGACAGGATCTCATTACATCGCAATCTCCTTTCCCAAGCTCTCTATCTCCTCAAGATCTTGGATATGCTCATGAACCCAGAGTGCTTTCAGGCCATAGGAATTTGTGTCAGCCATGTGGCTTCCAGATATGCAGTCTAGTATATTACTGCCTACATCACCTAGGCTGGACCGTGAGGTACCAATTCTGTCCTCTCATCCAGAGGCTGGGTAAGCCCTCCTGGTGACATTTCTGCAGAAGTTCCCAAGGTTAGAGCAGGCTGAGTTTGAGAAGAGTTGGGGCTGAGGTCCAATCATAGGAAACCTTGTTGCTCTTTTTTATTTATTTATTTTTTTTAGAGGTTTTTGCTATAGGGCTTGTGTGCTCACCAGAAAGATGGAGACAGAGAGGTAGAAAACAAGAAATCACCCCCCAGTGAGGATGGCCACACTGCAATCCCTTCTCCTCCATCCTCCTCTCGGGATCTTGGGCACATACACACATGCACCCAGCCTGAGTTTAAGCCACTGGGTCTAGGACTTTGAACCACGATTGACTACATGGGAGTCCAGCGACGTAGCCATTATGCTAACTGCTGGTCCCAGAAACCTTGTTGTTCTGAGTAGGTTATTTTCCTTGGAACGGTTCTGGAACTAACATTGTGGTTAAACAACATCAAAGCCCAACATAAAGACAAACCTAAATCTAGGAAATATGTTCATTCTCGACTTACTGAGAACATTGTGGTTTTGAAGTTATATATGTTAATTTATATTTTATTGGTCATATGCCATACATACATAGGACAGATCCTTAAATAGTGCTTTGAAAATGCATAGTATGAAAAAAAAATGAACATGGATTTCAAAACTTTTTGCAACAAAATTAATTCAGACTTCAATTCCATTTTTCCATTTACTTTTTGGAGTTCCTTTGTATGTGAATCTCTATTTCTCACAATAAGCCTAAAAAGCGGAAACTGTAACTATAATTTTGGAAATGGAGTAAAAGAGGTTATAGGTCTTACATAGTTAGCTCAAAATTATATAACTAGTATCTGTCCAGTTTGGGGCCTAAAGCCCTGGTGCAGTAGCTCCCTGTGCTGGTTAACTTCTCCCCAGAGAGTTATTGAAAGAGGGGTTGTCACCAACTCTTGCCATTGTGAGACCCGGTACATGCTGAGGGTCTTTCCTTGTAGGGCTGCTGGTAGCTGGGGCACTGAGGTTTCTTCATAGGATTTCTGTTCAAGCTACAGAGGATCTAACTCAGACCACACACTGGGCACAAAAGGCCTGCCTTCCTTTCTCTGAGATGCCCTTCCTCACCTCCATAATTCCTGCCCCACTCCATGTTTCCATCTTCCTATCACTAACTACTTCCATACCCTAAAATGCACAGTCCCTCCTGTTGATGACTAAGGCATGGCATTGGTCTATGTGACAGGCTCAAAGAGGGTTAGGGAATACTACTTTGGGCCACAAAAGTCAATGAGTGCTGTGAGACCATGCACAAAGGTGGGCTTCTTCTCCCAAACTCAATTGCATCAAACTAAGCCTACCTTTGAGAGTCTTCAGAATAAAGTCTGCCATTGGTGCCTCAGAAGAAAATCTTGCTGTGATGAATTTTAAAATGGTCACACTCAGTGCCTCTCCCTTGTGGTGCTTTACCTCTGACTCCAGATTCAGGCAGAGGCATGGTCTGGCAATGGAGTTTAAGCAAATGCAATTTGAGCAGAAGCCTGAAAAGCACTTGCTGGATCTTAGCCTCCAAGTCTGCTACTTTTGTCTTTATTGCAGTAGCATGGACCAACTACCTACCTGAGGATTAGAGATACGAAAGAAGACTGTGTCATTCCATTTTAGACCCACTGCTGACCACCCAACCTCCAGGAGAGGAAGAGAGTCTGGCTAAACTGAAAAGAACCACTTAGCCAAACCAGGGACTTAATGCTTGTTTATTGCTTTAATCCACTGAGTATAGGGGTTACTTGTTACACCATGGATCCTGTGACCATAGATAACTGTCATACTTATCTGCACTAACAATTATAATGACAGTCCCAGGGTACTTCTCTTTATGGAATCAGGATGATACTCAAGTCCAAAAAGATTGAGATGAAAAACCTGTCTTGTGGGTCCCCATGGAGTTATCTGCTCTATGTAGTGTAAACCCTGCCTAGTACAAAGTTCTTGAGAACTCTCCTTACTGGAGAAAAAAAGAAACCACCTGCACAAACTTTCTGCTTCCCTGTTTTGTGGCTTGAATGATAGGATTATATGTTTTATGAGCAAAGAATAACTGAGTGAGGGAATGTGCTTCCTTTCATGAAATGAGCCTGGTGCCTTCTTAAGGGCAAACTACATTTCAAGGGGGGAAAAATGAATTATAATTTTGAATAGAGGAAAGAAAAACTCTGATTTTTCTTTCTGAAATAGACTGTCGGATCTCACTTTAAATGCAGCTATGTGATTTGGCTTGGCTTTTACAGCATGGTGATATAATAATCAATAGTAAAAAGATAAAATGATGCATTTGGACAGTGATGAGTCTAAGAAAAACAGGATTGGTGGAATTAAATTAAACAAAAATCTGAGACAAAAACAGACACTGACTTCTCATTATTTGAGCCATAGAAAAATTCATTTCTGTAAACATTTTTTAAAAAGATTTCATCCAGTTATTTCAGGATCTCAATTACTCTTGAAAATGAGACAACCCAGCATTTTGAAACAGCTTTCTTTTAACTATTCAGTGCCAAAGGAAAACATAAAAATGACTATCTTTATGAGTAAAATTTACATATACTATTGACCTTGCATGAAACCTTGCATTATATGAAATATGCTGCACACCATATCATTTCATGTGCATTTTCTTTTCATATGGCTGACATTTAAAAATACTCCTTAGTATCAAGAAGAATATTATATTAATCTTACTCTTCCATAGTCTAAGGAAAGGAGGGAAAAAAAAGAGCAAATGTACATTACTCATTGACCAATGGCATAAAGTCAAAATTTCCATAGAACCATAATCAAAAGGTATGTAGGCTGCCTCGGGAATTCAGCAGAAGAGGGAGGGCCCCACTAAATCCAAGATGAAGTTCTAAGGTATCCAAATTATCATGGAGAGTATGCACCCTGTTCTTTTTCTTTGAGAGGTTTTTGCTATAGGGTGCATGTGCTCACCAGAAAGACAGAGAGAGACAGAGAGACAGAAAGTGAAATATTACCCACCAGGGGGTGGCCATGCTGCAATCCCTTCTCCTCTGTGCTCCTCTCGGGATCTTGGGCACACACACACACACACACGCACACGCACACGCACACACACACACACACACATATGCCCGGACTAAGTTGAAGCCAATGGGTCTGGGACTCGAACCAGCCAACTACATGGGAGTTCAGCAACATAGCTATTATGCTAACTGCTGGTCCTGTACCCTGTTTTTTACAATGTTATGGTTCACCTCCCTGGACAAGGTTTGGGATGACCTTAGGCTGCACTGGTATGCCTCAAAAACTTAGTGTCTGTATGGCAAGAAAATTGAGGGAGTTCATGGGAGGCAGCCTGAAGAGTCATGCTTTAAGAGGGTCCATCAGTCGGACCATTTCTCCTCTCACCACATATGACTGTGGCTTTGCCTGTGAGTGATGATGGGACCAACATATTTGCTTTGGTTGAGCATGACAAGCCTCTTGAGTTGTTTTCCCAATCATAAAGTTTGCTTAGAAACATTCACGTTTGCCTTGATTTCTGCCTCAGTTCATGCCTAAGATCAGCCTCCATGGGTTGCCTCAAATTTGCCACACAAGTGTCAGTCAGTTTCTCCAGACCTTCCTTAAAGGATTAAAAAAAAATAGTAAGTATCCCTGGTTGTGCTCCAGGTACAGAACTGTGATCAGTGTGGGGGAAATCCTTGGAGTCATCAAAGCAGCAGTATGGGTGCATTAATTCATGCATTCATTCATTCATCCAAAAAGCATTTCATGGGGGCTTGCTATGCATGGACAGGTGCAATATAATTCCTGTCCTTAAAAAATCATTTGAAATAATATGCAGTAATATAATAAAGACATAAGAGAGCTGTGGGGGCATAGTAAGGGATTAGAAATGACATAGAAGTAAAAAAATGTTCGTCATAGGAGAAAATACTTAATTTAGTCCTTAAAGTAGGAGGAGGCAAGTAAAAAATATGGTGTGGTAGCCTTTTCAGGCAGGATTTGCCTGAGGAAAAGACACTTGGTCTATGAAATAATGAGCAAGGAAAATAAGCTAATAATTCACAAGAGAAGACATGCACATAGATATCTAGCTAACAAATATCCTTTAAAAAATGATTCAATCTCAATAGAAATGCAATATATGTAAATTAAAACTAGAAAAAGGTATTTCTTATTGCCATGAAGGTTAGAAAGATTTTTAAAATGGTAATTCTCCATGATAGCATAACGAGATAAACTGATAAACTGACTGCACTCATACACACCAGACTTAGCTGTATTACCAGGAATTTTAAAAGGATCTACACTATTTGCCTTTTATAATCTGAAGAGAAAACAAAAATTTATATTCAAAGATTGTCATCCAATACCATACATATTAGCTAAGTTGAGAAGCCTTAAATATTCAACACAGGGATGTAGTATACTCATACATGAATTATTTTGTGGTTATGGAAAATCATGTTTATAAGAAATGTTTAATGACATGGAAAAATCATGATGGTATAAATAAAAATTCATGTTACTAAAGTGAATTATTAATGTTATCTTAGCAATATAAAAGTTCACTCCTTCAGATGTAACAAATGTCTGACTACGAGTGTCTTATACAGTAGGAGCTTATTATTGTCTATAACAAGGCACTTAGACATAGTTGACCCTGAAGTTAGTTCATGGCACTTTCAAGGACTCAGGTCCAGTCCCTCTTGCTTCTAAAACTTCAGTATCATCAACTCACATAGTTAATAAAAATGATCATTTCTACCTCCTTTTCTTTTTTCAAAACACACACACACACACACACACACACACACACACATACACACACACATATGTAATGAAACTGATTTCTCAAAGATGGAGTATACAAGACAAAGTCAAAATTCACTTTATCCTTCGTAGTACTAGAACAAAGTTGTATCAATCTACTCAGATTTCTAGAACAAAGTACCATAGACCAGTAGACAACAGACAGTTATTGTTTTGAAGCTCTATAGACTGGACATTTAAATGAAGGTGTTGGCAGATTTGGTTTCTCTGAAGACCTCTTTGGCTTATTCATGACTGCCTTTTTCCTCTGTCCTCATGTGGGCTTTCCTATGTATCCCAATTCCTTCTTAAAAGAACACTAGTGACATTGGATTTGGGTCTCATGACTACATAACCTTAATTACCTCTTTAACAACCCTCTCTCCAAATACAGTCGCATTAGGGATTAGGGTATTGATTTATAAATTTGAAGGTACACAATTTAATCCATAACAAAGATCAAGAATTTTCCTAGCAAGAATTGTGGGAAGGGAAATACTATTATAGTGAAAAATCTTACATAGTATATTTCAAGTAAAAATTATACTTGATGTAAAAGAACTTAAAATAAAACAATGGCAATTATCTGTGAGTTATTGTGGCATTAAGGTTGCTATGGCTTCCCATTCCTTTCTTGCTTGCATTGTTTCCATTCAAAGGTCTGGTGTTAGTTTGATGGAATGACCTTTATAAGTCACTTGTTTTTCTCTTGCCAGTTTTAGTATCTCGTCTTTATCTGTAGTCTTGGCCAGTCTGGCTAAGATGTGCCTTGGGGAAGATCTTCTTGGGTTGATTCTATTTCGGGTCCTTTGTATTTCTTGGGTCTGTATATTTGACTGCTTCTTCAGATTTGGGAAGTTTTCTTCTAGGATTTTATGGAATAAATTTTCAATGCCCTAATTAGTTTCTTCACCTTCTGGGATACCAATTATGCAGATGTTTGGATGTTCAATGGAATCTAGTATTTCTCATATATTATCCTCATTTTTTTTTGTCATTTTCTCTATCTTTTTTATATTTTTCCCTAAGTCAGAGGTATTATCTTCTACATTAAAGATTTGATCTTCAGCATGGTCTAATTGACTTTTAATACTTTCAAGAGAGTTTTTAATTTCCTGTATTATGGACTTCATCTCTAATTGTTCCATCTGATTCTTTCTTATAGTGCCCATTTCTTCTTTCATATTATGGAAGGACTTCCTAATCTCCTATAATTTATTGTCTCTTTTCTGTTTCAACTCACAGAGTTTTGTCACCATGCATGTTCTAAATTCTTTCTCTGACATTTTGCTGGCAGGGGTGTGGTGAAAGGGAAGCTCTCCTCCACTGCTTGTGAGAATGTAAATTGGTCCAGTCACTGTGGAAAACAATTTAGAGATTCCTCAAAGATCTACAAATAGAACTACCATACAATCTAGAAATCCCACTCCTCAGAATTTACCCAAAGGACAGAAGAATTTTCAATTGGAAAAGTGCTTGTTCATCAATGTTTATTGTGGCACTATTCGCAATTGCTAAGACATAGAACCAACCCAAATGAACATGAACAGATGAATGGATTGAAAAACTGTGACATGTATACTCTACGAAATACTACTCAGCCATTAAAAAAAAAAAAAAAAAAAAAAAAAAACCCCGGGTTTTGAGGAGATGAATATGGAAGATTTACTGCTGAGTGAAGCAAGCCAGGCTATGAAGGAGAGACATTGTATGTCTCCACTTACTATAGACTGAGTGTCTGCTATGACCAAAACTGAATGACTGAAAGATATAGAAACATAAGGAATGGTTGTGAATATCAGATACAGTGTGGGAAGAGGGTGGGTGAAGGAGTAGAGACTGAGGAAGGACATTAAGGAGAAATATAGGGAAGCAAAGCATTTATGGGACAAAGCAATAGATTATTATCTGTTGAAGATAACTTTATAGAATTGTCAACTGGACCGGTGAGAAATGTACACATGTTGAAATATTCACCTTGAAAGCTAAATAATGTGATTGAATTTATAAAAGAAATTGAAATAAAAAATTTAAAAATACATAAATAAGTGAAAAATAAATTTAAAAAAGGTTGCTATGGTTTGAGGGGTTGGCAGGTGGCGTGGTGGTTAAAGGCACCAACACGGCCAACCATGATTCAAGTCCCAATCCTGACTGCTTGCTTTCTCACTTTCTCTCTCTCACTCTGTCCCTCTCTGGTTAAAATAAATAAAGTTAAATAAAATAATTCTTTTTTTTTTTTTTTAAAATGATTGCTATGGTTTGAATGTCTCCGAAAATTCATTTGCGGAGATTTGGTTGTGATGGGATTAAGAGAGTGAAAACGTATTCTGACTATAGTGTTGAAAGGTGAAGCTTTTCGGTGGAGATTAGGGTTAACATCACTAGGGCAGGGCCTGCATAATTGAAACCTGGTGAGTTTACAAGGACTTGACAAAAACAAATGGATTCAGGTGCATCTTCTCCTTCACTCTAGCATGTGTAATTCAGCCAGAAGACCCTCGCCAGATGTAGACCTGAGCCTTGGATCTGTAAATTGTGAACTGAGTAAATATTTATTCTTATAATTCACCCAGTCTTAGGTATTTTTTATTAGTAGCAGTAGAATGGACTAGAACAAGGATTGAGTTTCATTTTCTTTTTTATGTGGCTGAAATTTGCGGAGCATAAAAGAAGAAGTCATGCAGAGGAAAATCTCTAGAAATTTTCATAGGCTCCCCCATTGAATATTAAGCTGCACATGCATAATGTGGAACTTTATAAAACTGATGCAAAAATGCCTGTTGTGTGGCTAAACAATCCCTGGAGCACAAATAAAGTAGAAAGATATTTTGGTTCTGACCAGCCAATCAAAGGATAGTGGCCTATTTTAACACCAAGGGTAACCTAAAAAGACAAAACATTTTTAAAATGATTTTTGATGTTCCTAACATGTATAGGACTAAAATATATGACTATAACATAGAGGATGAAAAGCAACATTTGAACTTGTTAAAAGAAAAATAAGCCAGCCAATTTAATTGAGTAGAATTTTAATAGAGTAAATCAATACGGTTTAAATCAGGCAGTTGTCCTTGGACTTCCAGGCAACTCCGGGTACTTCGTAGTCAACTTGGTATTTAAGTTTTGGAAAAGGAAAGTGACGTGTATAGAAGTGAAGCATGACTACAAAAACAAAAGTGAAGGAATGAGGTAGGGAAACAATTTGGGTTGGTTACATTCTGAAGTTTGTCTGCATTAACACAGGTTAAAAGGCAGGATGACTGTGATTGACTGTAACCTAGGAACCAGCTCAGAAAAACAGTCTTACATGTACAATTTTGGTTTAACCATAGGAATCCAAGAGTGGGAATACAGCAGCCGTTTTAGGCCAAAATAATATAATTAACTATGCTGTACTGTTTCTTATATGAAGTGTGAGGTTGGTATTAGTTGAAGGTTCACTGTGATATTTTAAATATCATGTTTCCTATAAAAGAATGCTACATTATTATCAAGTAATGAGTATTCCCAGAATGCAAGAGTGGTTTAAATTCAAATCAATCAATTTAATTCATCAAATTAAAACCAAAAAAGGTACTTTAGTATATGTGGAAAATATACTTGACAGCAAACTATAAAGAAGGAAACTCCTCAACCTGCTAAAGGGCATCCAAAAGAAATCTATTGACCTTGTATTCTTTGACCTCATTAAATTAACTTATAAATTCTCTAATGCTCTTCTTTTTTTGGAATTGTTTTGACTTTTCTAGGTATGTTTAATTTTCATGTGATCATACTATCTGATTTCAAGACTTATGATAAAGCTACCTTAATCAAGAAAATGCAATTTACATAAAGACAGACAGGTACCTCAAATGAACAGACTATAATGCCAAGGTCATTCAGTGGAGATTAACTAGACTTTCAGAAGCTTTTTCCACAGTGGCTAATACTTCTGAAAATCCACTACTCCATAAAAGCAATGAAAACACTGTAAATAATGGTCAAAATCAATTAAATGGCTAAATCTGGAATTATATCCAAAATATATAAGTAGATCATATAACCCAATAAGAAGATAAATAATCTAATAAAAATGGTCAAAAGATTTGGACAACCACTTTTACAAAGTATTATGTTGCATACGTTAGACTGTAATTTTAAATACATGCATTTTATTCTATGTCAAATTAAATCTCAGTAAAATGGATTCCAATTTTAATATCAAAAACTCAGAAAATATTTAAAGAGACACTTGACAAGGGAATATACTTTGATGATCAGTAAGCACATGAAAAGTTGCTCAATATAATTAATGCTCATCAAAAGACAAATCAGATAGGACTATATGACAATAGCATAAATAAAATTTTGAAAATTTTATTTTATTTAAAAATGTTTTTTTCTAGAGGGCATATATACTCACCAGAGACAGAGTAAGAGGGGGCAGAGGAAGAGTGAGAATGAAGTGCCCAGTGGGTTATGATCATGCTACAATCCTTTCTCCATTTCTCTGTCCTTTGGGTATTTTAGGCACACAGGCACACAGGTACATGTGCCTGGTATGTTTTCCTTTTTTTTTTTTTTTTTTTTTTTTACAGAGAGAAAAATCCGCCATAAGGCACGTGTCCTTTCCAGAGAGACAGAGAGATAAAAAGTGAAAAATCACCCCCCAAGGGGGGTTGGCCACACTGCAATCCCTTCTCCTCCATTCTCCTCTTGGGATTTTGGGCATATGCACACATGTGCCCAGCCTGAGTTCAGGTCCAGGACTCAAACCATGGTCAACCACATGGGAGTCCAGCAATGTAATCATTACCCCAACTGCTGATCTCATGCCTGGCATATTTTTTAAGCTGCTAGGGCCAGGATTCAAACTGTAGTCAGCTATGAGGAATCTGGCTCTCTTAACCACCAGGCCAGCCCATGGATCAAATTCTAAAGTAACAAGTTTTGGTGAGTACGAAGAAAGTTGAAACTCTCTTATATTTCTGGAGAGTCTAAATGGAATACAGTTTAATAATTTATTATAAAGTTAAAGATACATTTTTTACATATCCCAGAAATTCTACTCACATATTTATTGAAAAAAATGAGAACATATGTCTCTACCATGAATTCAACACAAATAATTATAACTGAAATACGGCTGGGTATATTTATAGTGTAGAATATTACATAGTAATAAAAAGGAAGGTATTACTGGTCCTCCTAAAAACATACATAACTCTCAAAAACATTATGTTGAGGAAAAGAATGAAGATAAAAATATATACATATTGCAAAATTGCTTTTATATGAAATTTGAGAATAGGAAAAACTAATTAGTAGGATACAAAACAGGTGAATGGTCACCTGGGGTCTGTAGTGGGCTTGTGGGATGGAGTACAAAGGACAATTTTTGGAAATGATGTAAAATGTTCTATATATTGATTATGGTGGGGTTACCAAGGTATTTACTTTTGTCAAAATATTTAAAATGGATGCATTTTATTGCATGTAATGTACACTCCAGCACAGTTTCTTTAATCAATTTTTAAAAAGTTATGAAAAGAAAAGAAAATGTAACTAGCACTCCCCTACAACAAATTCCCCTATCCAAGAACATTAGGATGAGAAATGCCACACATTTCCCAAAATTCTAGGAGAATTTACAGCCTGTCATGAGAACAATGAGTGCTCTTGTGAGTAAGCAGCCATCGATGGTTCCCTAATGGATGAATTATATAGGAGGATCTGGGAATCTTCCTGAAGCAACTGCTGGCATGCACAGTACAGAGAAGCCATACAATGAAAAACTACTTTTAAAAAGTTGTAACCAGACACTAAAATGTACAGCACTTAAATTTAAATTTAAAAACACTTTGAAAAAAATGTTAACTGGAGAAAGGCCAGTCTTGAGACAGTCAACATCAACCAAAATCACTGGGTGCTGGGGAGACACAAGCTTTGGCAGTAGGCTCTTTCGATTGTCTCTCAAGCCCTGGCTTCCCAGCACAAAAAAAATTGTTTCTTTCCAGACATATGGATGACAAGATGATGAACTTATAACCTCAGTTTAATTCAGTGTACAAGACAAAAATAATACCTAACTAGTAGTTTGTTCTACATATTAAATGTGAATGCCTACAATGTGCCAGGCAAAGAGAACTTTAGGATCTCACTCAAAGTCAGAGTTAATGATATTCGGAGTCAGAATTTAAGCTTAGGCACTTAACTACTAAGGGTAAAGTATAGTATTTCACAAAAGACATATATGAGACCACATGGTTGTCCATAGGCCACTCTGAAACCAATAACATAGCTTACTGTGAATCTACTTTTATATTTTGTGAAGTATATATGTTTAGGAATATTCTCCACAGTTGAAGTTGCTGGTTGTCTAAAATACTCTCTTTCTTACAGAGTAATAGAGTCTTTAGTTGGTACTCCTAACCTCAATAAATCTAAAAATTACATTTCCCAGGATCCCTTGTAGATAGATGTATCCATGTGACTAGACAATGGTCATTGGGGGACCAGCAGATGGCATAATGGTTACATTGTTGTACTCTCATGTAGTCAGTCAATCCAGGGGCTGGTGGCTTAAACTCATGCTGGGCACATGTGCATGTGTGCCTAAAATCCTGAGAGGAGAATGGAGAAGAGAAGATTGTGGCATGGCCATCCCCACTGAGGCGTGGTTTCTTGCTTTCTGTCTCTGTCTCTCTGGCAAGTGCAAGTCCCCTATAGCAAAGTTTCTCTAAAAATAAATTAATAAATAAATAAAATAATGGCCAGTGGGCTGCAAGCAGATGTGGCAGGGTTTGAAATTTTCCTTAAGGAGCAGCTGACATGCACTTGTTGAATTTTCTTCTTCTTTTCTCATCTTACTTATCCCACGGCTGGAACTCCATCTGAGACCATCCAAGACATGCTAGTAGGCTGGGTTCTGAGGGCATCTGGGAGAAGATCCCCAGGCCTAGACAACTGTACTTGGCACTTCTAGTTGTGAAAAAGAAAATCCCAAATATTATTGCTTAAGCAAACACAAAGACAAAATGATATACATTTACTTTTGCTACTTGCTAGCTGAACCTAATCTCAGTCATTATTAAAAGAATATGTGTGCACCAACCCCATAGCCTAGTGGTTAAATAAGTTGGAAACCACATAGCTGACCATGGTTCTAATCCCAACCCTGGCAGCTTGAAAAACACACTAGGCATATGTACATGCATGTCTAAGATCCCGACATAATGGAGAAATGGAGAAGAGATTGTGGTATGGCTACATCCCATTGGGGGATCTTTCTCCCTTTGTCTTTCTTTTTCTGTCTCAGTCTAGAGAGTACATGTGCCTTCTGTCAATTAAAAAAAGAAAGAAGAATGAAAAGTACACGTAATTTTATTTTATAAGATTTTTTTTGAGAAGTTTTTTTTTGTTTGTTTGTTTTTTTGCTATAGGGTGCATGCACTTGCCAGAAAGACAGAGAGAGAGAGAGAGAGACAGAGAGATAGAAAGCGAGAAATCAGTTAGAAAGCGGGAATGGCCACAACACAATCCCTTCTCCTCCATTCTTCTCTCTGGATCTTGGGCACGCACGCACATGCACCCGGCATGAGTTTATGCCACCGGGTCCAGGACTCAAACTGTAGTTGACTACATGGGAGTTCAGCGACATAGCCATTACACTAACTGCTGGTCCCAAGATCATCTTAACCAATAGTTGCCTGTATTACATGCACTTATAAAGAAAATAAGCAGGTCCAGAAAGTGGCATAGTGGTTAAGGCACTGGACTCCCATGTGGTTAACCATGGTTTGAGTCCCAGACCTGGTGGCTTGTAACTCACACTGTGTGCATGCACCCAGAATTCTGAGAGAAGAATGGAGGAGAAAGGATTGTGGTGTGGCCATCCCCCTGGGGAGTGATTTCTCACTTTTTATCTCTTTCTCTCTGGAAAGCACATGTACCCTGCAGCAAAATCTCTAAAAAAAAAATAAAAGAATTTATTGTATATATAAATAGAATGGGACCAATGAGGATAAAGAAGGAGATCCTAAAGCTTCACTCCAGAATGTGAGATGTGGGTGGATGAAGGATGAGATTCCCTGTATACTCAATGTTTATACCATGCCCATGAGGTTGTGAGAACTAGAAATACCCAACCCATGTGCTTCTGAAAGTAAGATGCAAAGAATCCCGCTGAGAGTGAAAATTCACCCTGGTTTTTCTCTTTCCATAAAAAACAATGGAAAGTAAATATTAGGATGTCTATTCTATCTCCCAGAGATGAAAGCAGTTGCAGATGTTAAGTGCCTTGCCTGGCATGGCTCAGCAAGTAATTGAATTAGGATTTTTAACCCTGGCAATTGGACTCCAAACCCACATTGTCCAGAAAGTCCAATGCGTCTCAGAGCTGACCAGATTGCTGATGATGGAGAGAATGACAGACCAAAGAGAGCAAGCAGGATACAAAAATGAATAAACGTACTAACAACAACAACAAAAAGATAAATTGAACTAAATAAAAATTTAAAACTTCTGTACATCAAAGAACACAGTGATGTACAGTGCATGAAAGGCAACCCACAGAATAAAAAAAGGTATTTGCAAATACTATATCTGGTGAGAGCTTAATATCAAGAATTTATAAAGAACTCCCACAATGTGACCAAAAAAAAAAAAAAATACCCTGCTACAAAATGACAGGAAGACTTGACTAGGCACTTCTCCAATGAATAAATACAAATGGCCAATAAATACATGAAAAAGATGTTTAACATCACCAACCATTAGAAAAATGAAAATAGAAAATTTCATGAAATATCACCTTAGACCCTTTAGAATTTTTTTAAAAACTAAACTAAAAACAGAATATGTTTGCATAAATATGCTAAAATTGGAATTTTTGTGCACAACTGGTGGGAATATAATATGGTGCAACTGCTTTGGAACACAGTTTGTCAATTCTTCAAAAAATTAAAAATGGACTTACCACAAGATCTAGAAATTCCACTTCTAGGTGTATGTGCACCGAAAGAATTGAAAGCAAGGTCTCAAAAAATATTTGGGGGATAGACTATGACATTGCAATAAAATTTAATGCTCTGAGAGGCTGACCCACATCGTATGCCAGGCAGGTGATGCCCATGATTCAGGGCTGGCTGGGGTTGAGAGTGGATCACAGCATCAGGACCCCATGGAAGGTGCTGTCATGACCCCACGGAAGATGTTATCTTGCTTTCTGTCTCTACATCTCTTATCCATGGAAGAAATAAAGAAAAAAACTTTTAAAAAATGTGTACAACCATGTTCATGGTAGCATTATTCACAATAACCAAAAGGTGAAGGAACTCAAATATCCATAAATGAATGAATAAACAAAATTTGGTATATACATGTGATAGAGTATTATCTAGCTTTAAAAGGGAAGAAATTCTGACCCATGCTACAACAGCTGAGCCTTAAGGACATCTACCTGCTAAGTGAAATAAGCCATTCACAAAAAGTTCAATACCATATAATTCCACTTATATAGGATACCAGGAACAGTCAAATTCATGGAGACAGAGTCAAATGGTGCTTACCAGGAAGTGGGGTAAAGGCGAATAGATTATTATGTTTAATAAATATAGATTTAAGTTTTGTAAGAGGAAAAGAATTCTAGAGATGGATAGTAGTGAAGAATACACAATATAAATATGCATGTCACTTAAATACACTTAAAATATTTACGATGGGAAATTTAACGATTTGTGTATTTATCACAGTTTAAACTTTTTCTTTTCTTTTTTCCTTTTGCTCTCTCTCTTTTTGTTTTTTTTTTTTTTTTTGAGAGTTTTTTGCTATAGGGCACTTCTTGTGTCACCAAAGAGACAGAAAGAGACAGAAAGACAAAGCGAGAAATCACCCCCTCCCCCAGGATGTGGCTCCACTACAATCCCTTCTCTAGGGATTTTGGGCATGCAACATGTGGCTCCACTGCAATCCCTTCTCTAGGGATTTTGGGCATGCAAGCACATGCGTCAGGAGTGAGTTTCAAGCCACCATTCTGGGACTTAAACTGTATTTGACCACGTGGGAGTCCAGGGTCTTAACCACTCTGCCACTTTCTGGTCCTACTTAAATATTCTAAAAGTGAAAAAAAAAAATGGAGATGATTGAGGCATTGGTTGGACTATATTTTCCCTGTGGAAAATTGCAGGACACAAGGAAAAATAAAAGACAGATATTCACAAACTTGAGAAAAAGGAGAGAGTGAAATTACTGGCTTTGGAATTATTCAAACTCGTATGTATTTGTAGAGGTGGAATTGGTCAGTGAGTAGACAGGAATAACTGTAAAAGCAATACAGTGTCTTTCGTATCCCACATCCGCCCCCATCATATATTCTAAATAACTTCTAGCAGTCCCTATACCAACTGTCCTCTAATTCTGAGGCTTTGCATAGCAACCTCTTCTCAGCAATTTGTGAGAGAACTGATGGAATAGTGTGTGGGTTAATGGTAATTAATACCTCAGGAAAAGCCCGTTCTTGGCATGAAATAGGATTCCCTCCTCATGGGTAAAAGGAGTGTAGGTTTTATTCAGAGCTGGCAGTGCAGCTGGGTAGGTGGAATCTGAACCTTCCCACTTAACACCTAGAGCAACCAGTTAGGGTAGTTTTTGGTTTTGAAATTGCCTCTGCCTGGATGCTCTGTATTATGGTTGTCATAAAGCCAATTTGTGTCTGCTAGAAAGGATTTTGTGTATAGACTGACAGATTAAAAGAAAAATCAGAGCCCTTTTATATTCTTAATTTGTTGAAGTTTTTTTTTAAAGATTTTGAATTTTTTTGTTTGCCTTCTTGTTTATATATTAATATTTGGGGTGGCAGAGTACTTATTTGAAAGACAATTGCATCATTAGCCATGTATTATATGTAGCTGTTGGTAGCATAAAATTGTTCTCATTCACTCACTCATTTACTTGTTAACCTATCAAGAATTGATGGGGTTCCACCTATAATCAGGTATGCACTGTATCCTGAAAAAAATTAAAGACCCCAGTTTTAGAAGGAATGACAAACACTAAGATATTTCATGGTTACGTGGGTTAATTCTATATGAATACAGAGAGGACAGTGACCAACTCTGGATGGAAATAATGATACACATTTATTTCTTACAGTTCTGAATAATGGACATTCAAGATCAAGGTGCCAGCATCATCAGGTTCTGGTTAGGGTTCTCTTCATGCTTTCAAGCAGCTGCCTTCTCTCTGTGTTCTCACCTGGTGAGAAGAGTGAGTTCTGATCTCTCTTCAACTTCTTCTAAGGACATTAATTCTATAATGAAGATTTCATGCCATAACCTCATTTAAACTTAATCACTTCCCAGAAGTTTCATCTCCAAATACCATAGCTTTGGTGGATAGAGCTTCAACTCATAAATTTTGAGAGTAACAGTAACACCAGTCAATAGCAAAGTTTTTGGAAGAAGAGTGAAGAAAAAAGCCTGGCTCCAGAAATCTAAGTGGAGTACTGTGCTAGTTTCAAACCCATTTGTCTTCTTTGTGACTTCTAGGGTTCATGTGCATACTCATTGTAACTACATAGCATAATTCTCCACCAACATCTTCCTGAGAATTTCATTATCACTGTATGTTTAGCAGTGTCCTTCTTAATTAATGCTCCCTGAGAGTTGTGGTTGAGACTATCAGGAGGAGTCTGGGATGACATATTTACATCAGGATGACTGGGTTTTGAAGCAGTAATTCTTAACATAGCAAGGGATTGCTTTGGCAGCATTCACAGTAGCAGAAACATCTCTGGAATGGACATATGGATGACTGGGACACACTGGTGTTGGAGGGTCCTCAGGCTGCTTGTTTGAGGCTTTACTTCATCCCTCCCCCTTTGCCAGCATCTGCAAAGCCCACAAACATGTGGCTTCTTTTGCACCTTTTATTCATAGGATTTTCATGAACCAGGCTCTAGTAGACATCAACAGTTGTATGAGTGATACTATTTTAAAGCACCTTATCACTTGATAATAAATGTGGCATCATTCTTATATTACAACTCATCTAGTTCTAACTATGGCTTTTTTATGCTTTTTCCTATGGAAGATCAAGTTTGAGAAAAGTAACAGGTGTGTATCCTGACTGGCTAATTGCTGCTTTACTTGATGTTCTTCTATAAGGAATCTAAGTAAGGAACTCTCCTGTTTGGATATAGTTCAGTAGAGGGCACTTCCACTATAGCAGGTGTATAGCCTGTGCCCTGAGTAAGGAAATTCTATAGCAGCACTAACTGAAGCTACTGTTTGACAATGTGGAAGTATCAGAAAGACAAAACTGGGCCCTTCCTCAGAGCAGGAGGCTTTCATCAGCCAAAAGGAAGAGAATCCTCACTCTGGTGAATAAAAGCACCTTAGTCAGAGCTATACTGAGTAAAATAGAAAAAGTAGGTTACCATTGGATTAGTGGAAGACTGAAATCATAGTAAAAAGGCATGTCAACCTCACCTTTAACATAGGTGACTGGCAGATTGAGGGATCTGTTTACTAACCTTCACTTAGTGCTTGGCCAAGTAGATAGAGCTTTAGTCCATGGACTGATGAAAGCATCTAAAGGCATCTTTTTTGTTGGTTTTAGGTTTTTGGTATAGGGCTCATGTACTCACCACAGAGAGACAGAATGAGACAGAGAGAAAGAGAAAGTGAGAAATCACCTTGGGCAGGGAGGGAAGGATGGCCATACGGCAATCCCTTATCTTCCATTCTCTTCTCAGGACTTTGGGTATCCATGTACATGTGCCAGTGTGAGTCCAGGATGAACTGCAGAATCAGCTATGTGGAATATAGCACCTTAACCACCATGTCACCAGCAGCCCTAAAGGCATCTTTTTAAGATAGGGTTACCAGCAATCCAAATTGTCCCAGTTCATGCAAACTGCATGTGAGAGGGTGTGTCTGCTATTATCCAGAGTTGGCCATTTGGTGATGGATCTATTGGCGTAGCTTCAAGGTGTTTTTTAATCTCTCTACTCACTTTCTCTGTGACCTTGGTTCTCAATATGGAGGCATGGAGGTTCTTTTTAGAGTATATTTGCAAGTGCTTGAAGACTTTTTTTTAAATTATAATTTGGGGGAGGAGTTGCTACTGACATCTAGTGGGTAAGGGCTAGAGATGTTGTGAGACATTGTACAATGGCTGGGGCAGCTCTCACAACAAATATCTACACAGTCAAAAATGTCTGCAGTGCCAAGGTGGATAAACCTTGCTCTGGGCATGCCCATAACCCCACAACTATGAAAACAGCATATTGAAAGAAAACTAACTTTAAAAAAAATTAAGTTTATTTCATTAGAAACTTTTATCTTATATAAAACAAGTTTATCGAAAATTTTAAGGAGAAACTGAGAAAACAAATAGTAGTAATGATTAAAGAAATAATAATATTAATATTAACAGTACTTATGAAGGTTTTATTGTATGTAGACATTACACTGACTACTGTACACAAATTATACCATCTAAATTTTATAGCAGCTTTGTGAAATAAAGTTTAATTAGCCATTTTATAGATAAGATAATTCTGGACAAAAGAAATGAAGAACTATTAATAGAAAATATTGGCATGGTGCTTATAATAGCTCACATGGTGTTTTGAGGTTTTTATATGTTTTGATTTATGATAATCCTTCAAGTTAAAGTTCTAACATTATACCTACTTTACAGATGAAGAAACACAAGGTGTTCAAAAGCTCGGTAACTTGCCCATAGTTATACAATTAATCACAGGAAAAGCTAAGATTGAATCCTGGCAGTTTTATAATAGTAATCGATTTTTTCCATCACTTCTCTAAACTTAGCCTACCTATGAAAGGTGGAACCAGGTCATTTTTAACTCCAAAGGGGTGTTACCAAAGCCCCTTAACATTAATCTATACTGGCAGATTTGGGGGGTCTTCCTCGAAGTCTTATAAATAGTCAGTGCCTGGTCAGGGAAACAATACCCTTGCCTCTCAGATGGCACTCTCCCTTAACACTCTGAGGAGCTTCACAGGTAACCAAGCATGACCTCTAGGGTAGACCCAAACCCAGCATAGGTGTCGCTTGGTCCTGGCAATGGAAATTCAATGAATGCAGAATTCAACTGCATTAGGTTACCTGAGTTTTGTGAATAGTGGACACAGAAGGGACTAAAGAACTCAGTAATGGAAATGCTCGACTCACTGCTTATAGGTCAGGTACTAAAGCAATTAACTGGAGGAAAAAGGGCATGTAATACAAATTGTAACCCAAGCTAGTAAGGCAGTTTCTACAAGTTACCTGGAAATATATTGATTGATTAAGGAGAGGATGTTAAAGCATGCAATTAGAATGACAGTTAAGAAAACAATGCAAAGAAGACTCCAAGATTAATTTAAGATGGATTGTTCTTTCAAATAATACTTGGTTGGGTGATTTTTTAAATTTTTACTTAGAGAAAGAGGTAGTTATTGGATAGTACATAATAAAATACTATCATAATTTTAAAGATCCTGTCTCTTCTTGTGTAATTACATCCCTTCTTGCCACTTGAGGTGTAACTATGACCCTACATTTTCTTGAGCATCCCTGTATATATTTTCCACATACACATTTTTAAAAAACTTTAACATATTTTTGTGTTATATAAATAAAGAAATATTTCATGACTTTTTCTGCAACTTCCACCATTATATCCAACATTATGTGAAAAAGTGGCTGCAAGTCATCAGTTTTCATTGTTGCATAGTATTTCATTGCACAACTCTGCCAAAACTGATCAATCCTCCTGTCGATAGATATTTTCTTCTTTTTCATGTCTTTAAAATTTATTTTTTTCATTTTTTATTTCATTTTCTTTTATACATTCAATCACATTATTTAGCTTACAAAATGAATATTTCAACAGGTGAACATTTTTTCCTAAAACAGATGATAAATTATAAAATATCTTCAACAGATAATAACACATTTCTTTGTCCCATTAATGTTTTGCCTCCCTATTTTTCTTCTAAATGTCTTTCCTCAGACTCTCCTCTTTCACAGACACTATTTCTGGTATTTACACCTGTATACTGTGTTTCTATATCCTTTAGTCAATCAGTTTCAGTCATAGAGTACGGACACTCAGTATATATTAAGTGGGGGCAATATTTTCTTTTGTTCTTTCTTCCTCTTTCCTTCTTTCTTTTTCTTCCTTCATTTCTTCCTTCCTTCCTTCTCATTCTCCTTCCTTCCTTCCTTCCTTCCTTCCTTCCTTCCTTCCTTCCTTCCTTCCTTCCTTCCTTCCTTTCTCCCTTTCTCTTTATTTTCTTTCTCCTTTATCTCTCTCTTTTCATTTACAATAGGGCATGTGCAATCATCAGAGAGAGAGAGAAGGAAAGTGAGAAAGCACCGTCCTCCCCACCCCAAGTGGCATGACTACTCTGCAATAGCTTCTCCTCCATTCTCCTCTTGGAGTGGGGCATGCAAACACATGTGACTGGTGTATTTTTCAAGTCTTTGGGACTGAAACTTAAACTACATAGTTGGCCAGTGGGATCCAGTGCCTTAACCAATATGCTACCTGGCTAGTGCAATATCTGTGTTATTTTAAAATTTTCTCCCCTTGGGAACCAGCAGTTAGCGTAATGGCTATGTCGCTGGACTCCCACGTAGTCGACCGCCGTTCGCGTCTCGGACCCGGTGGCTTAAATCTCACGCCGGGCGCGTGTGCGTGCGTGCCCAAGATCCCGAGAGGAGAATGGAGGAGAAGGGATTGCGGTGTGACCATCCCCCCTGGGGGGTGATTTCTCGCTTTCTGTCTCTATGTCTCTCTCTGTCTGTCTGGCGAGCGCACGCGCCCTATAGCGAAAACCTCTCCAAAAAAAAAAAAAACATTTTCTCCCCTTTACCCCAGTTAATCCATTCATCTCTTTAATGAGAATGAGACAGACAGAGAGAAAATCATTCTCAACAGAATCTTGCCACACTACTATGGATCTTTCTTCAATCTTCTAGCTAGGCAAGATCACATGGTCAACCTGGGATCCAAAACTCTAAGCCTTCCCATAGGGGTCCAGCATTGCCCAGCAGTGCCCCAAACTTGCAACACTGTGCTTGGGTTGTTTTATGAATAACCAGTTGTAATCACATTTTAATATTTTTCCTTTGTACACAAGCAAATTTTTCTCAGTGTGCATATCTGAGACCAGAATCATTAGGACATAAGCAACACATTTCAATAGATAATACCACAGTTTTTGCCAAAGCTGTTATAGGAATCATTAATACTTTTTTTTTTAGGAATCATTAATACTTTCAACAACATTTTGCTCTCAATCATCTTCAACATTTGACTAAATAAAACTTTAAAATATTTGACTTCTTGGTAGATGTCTTATGACTCATAATTTTAATTTAAATTTTTGTTATTAGTAAGAACATTGAGCAATATTTAAAAGCTTAACTGACCATTATAGTTCCTCTTCTAGAAATATCATCTGATTGCTTTGCCCAGTGAATAAATTACCTTTTACTTATTGATTTGTAGGATTTCTTTATGTTTAAGGAAATCTATCTATGTGCTAGAGCTTTTCGTATTTTTTGAGTTCTTGATTTTAATGTCAATTTATCAGAATTTAATTTAAGGCTAGCCAACTTTATATTTCCTGTAGGAAACACTTCTTATATGTAAAATCATAAATAACACTTCTGTAGTTCTTTTTAGATTGCTTAAGTGATATGCTTTGGACCATTAAGTCTTTAAATCATTTGGAGCTAAATTTGTCTATGATGATACATAGGAACCAAATTCATTTTTTAGTAGTGACAACCAGTTATCTTAGAAACATGTGATTTTCAGGGATCTGTCACTTGTAAATGTACCATACATACATGTACCCATACTCTATTTTTTCTATTGTCTATTACTGTATAACATATCTTAACTAATTAATTAATGTAGTCTTAAAATATGCATTGAAAGTTCTGTGTCTGGGAAGATAGAGTAAACACTTGTTTTTTCTCTCTCTTTTTTTTTTTGGCTTAGTACAATGAAATACTGAGACATTATGTAGAATACAAACATTAGCATGGTGTAGAGAAGAAAGTAGACTGACTAGTCTAGCTGTTCCAAAGGAATGACACACTGATGAATTTTCTGGGCTTTCATTTTGTATAATATATCCTGGATTTAGAGTTGAAGAAGCTGACAACCCAGAAATGCCAAAAAAACAACAACAAAATAACCCACCGTAAACCTATTCTCTTTAGCTAAAGAACCAAGAAAGGCAACTATGACAAGGAGAAAAACTTTTAGGAGTGACATCTCTGCTCTGGCTTCATATATCAGCAAAGGATTAGTGGAGGGCCTAAAAAATACAATAGCAAATGCAAAAAAACTCAAGGCAGGCAGTATTGTAGCAGTAATGCATCTGGACTCATGGGAAGGGTTTACATGTGAGGGCCTGAACATGCATTCTGATTATGTTGGTTATGCACACACAAGCTTATGATCTAAGTCAGCTGGGACTAGGGGTGGATTGTGACATGAAAACTCTGGTGGTAGTCTCTTTCTTTCTACCTAAAAATAAAATTAAATAGGGACCAGCAGATGGGGTAATGGGTATGTTGCTGGACTCCCATATGGCCTTCCGTGGTTTGAGTCTTGGACCTGTTGGCTTGAAACTCATGCTAGGTGCATGTGTACACATGCCCAAGGTCCCGATGGGAAACTGGAGAAGGGATTGTGATGTGGCCATCCCTCCAGGGGGTGATTTCTCGCTTTCTGTCTCTGTCTCTCCAACGAGTGGACATGCTCTACAGTAAAAATATCTCTTAAAAAGACAGAAAGAAAAGTAAATAAATGAATAGATAAACATAAACAAAACAAAATCCTTAATACCTGAATTGAACAAGAAAATGGAAAAGAATAGGAAACAATCAGGGAACTGAAAGATAGAATAATATGAATTACTCAATTTAAATAACAAAGAAAATCTACTAGAAATGAAATGAACAGAGTCTTGGGACCTGTAGGACTGTGACAAAGGATCTGATATTGTTGTCATTGAGTGCCATACAGAGAGGAAAAAGAGCATTGGGTTGAAAGTTACTCTGGAAAATAGTGGTTAAAATTTTCTCAAATTTGCCAAAAGACACATAGTAAGGGATTCGAGAAGCTGAGAAAAAGCCAAAAATGATAAGTCCAAGAAAATCTATATCAAGACACATCAAACTTTGGGACGCAAAGGAAAAAAATACTGGAGAGCAGCTGGGAAGAAACAACCAATTACATATAGGAGGGAAAAAATTCAATGATTTGTATTTGGCAGATTTATCATTACAAACTATGGGAGCTAGAATGAAGTTTTGTAACATTTTTTAAGAACTAATAGAAAATAATTGTGAACCCCAGATTCTTTACCCAATAAAAATATCCTTCAGAGATGAAGGAGAAATCAAGTCATATGCAAATCAAATGAATAAATATATAAATTCTCACCAGACGACTGATCTAATAAAAATAGCCAAAGAACATTCTATAATAGAAAAGAAATAATAAAAGAAGAAAACCTGGGCCATCAGAAAGAAAAAAATATAAGACAAAATAAGGGCAATATAGAATTCTCTTCTATCCCCAGGTTTTCTAATTTCTGTTTATAAGCTGAAGCAAAAACCATAACAATATCTGATATGATTCTAAAATCTGTAAAGAGAATATTTAAGACAATTATATTTTATAGGAGAAAATGAAGGAATATAAAAGGAAAAAAGGTTTATACACTTTAATTGAACTGGTAAAATGAAAATGCTGGTGGACTATAATAAGTTATGTATATAAAATGGAATACCTGGAGTAGCAAATTAAAAAGCCATGCAAAGACATTTATTTACTATATCTACAAATAGGAACTAGTAGATGGTGTAGTAGTTATGTTGTTGGACTTCTGCATGGCTAACTGTGGTTCAGGTCCCAGACCTGGTGACTTCAAAATCATGCTGGGCACATGTGCATATGTGTCCAAGATCCAAAAGAAGTTGTGGCATGGCCATCCTCTCTGGGGGTTGATTTCTCAATTTCCCTCTCACTGTGTCTGTTGTCTGTTTCTTTCTCTCTCTCTCTGGTGAGCGCACTTGCTCTAAGGCAAAAACAAACAAACAAAAAACAACAACAATAAGAAAACCCTCTTTGGGGAAAAAAAGAATATCTAAAAATAAATGAAATTGAAATTATAAAAAAGAAGTAGCCCAAAATAAGGCAGAGAAAATAAAACAGATAAAGACAAAAAAATTAAATAAAACCACAAATCGAAGGCAAAAATTAAAATGGCACATTAAAGCCCTACCATATCAACAATTATATTAAATGTAAATTGGCTAAACTCATTTCTGAGACAGAGACAGGCACAGTGTACTAAAAAATATGACCCAACTATATGCTGTAAGAAACTTATTCTAAACATAACAGTAAAGTCAGATTGAAATTAAAAAATAGAAAAACTATATCATGCAAATGTAAATCAACAGAAAGCAGGAACAGATATATGCTGGGCACATGTGCATATGTGTCCAAGATCCAAAAGAAGTTGTGGCATGGCCATCCTCTCTGGGGGTTGATTTCTCAATTTCCCTCTCACTGTGTCTGTTGTCTGTTTCTTTCTCTCTCTCTCTGGTGAGCGCACTTGCTCTAAGGCAAAAACAAACAAACAAAAAACAACAACAATAAGAAAACCCTCTTTGGGGAAAAAAAGAATATCTAAAAATAAATGAAATTGAAATTATAAAAAAGAAGTAGCCCAAAATAAGGCAGAGAAAATAAAACAGATAAAGACAAAAAAATTAAATAAAACCACAAATCGAAGGCAAAAATTAAAATGGCACATTAAAGCCCTACCATATCAACAATTATATTAAATGTAAATTGGCTAAACTCATTTCTGAGACAGAGACAGGCACAGTGTACTAAAAAATATGACCCAACTATATGCTGTAAGAAACTTATTCTAAACATAACAGTAAAGTCAGATTGAAATTAAAAAATAGAAAAACTATATCATGCAAATGTAAATCAACAGAAAGCAGGAACAGATATAATAAACTCAAACAAAGTAGCTTAAAAACTAAGCTAAATACTAGATCCAGAAAAAGACACTATATGATGATAAAATGGTCAGTCTATTCAGATTACATAGCAATTCTAAATGTATATGAAACAAATAATCAAGTTTTGAAATCTAGTGGAATTGCAAAGAGAAACAGATATTCA
This sequence comes from Tupaia belangeri chinensis, assembly GCF_000334495.1. Lineage (NCBI taxonomy): Eukaryota > Metazoa > Chordata > Mammalia > Scandentia > Tupaiidae > Tupaia > Tupaia belangeri. Next base: position 4,886,970 of record NW_006159672.1, on the reverse strand, counting down.
TAATTTATCTTTAACAACCCTCTCTCAATGAGAGATAACATACTCCAATAACTTCTCACAGCAACTATAAAATAATTGAACAGAAAAAGAACAAATACATAGAAAAACTCAACATTGCCATCAACCAAGACATTTAATTGACATTTACAGAATACTGTGGTCAGCAACAGCAGAATTGATACTCTTCTCATGTGTCCATAGAATGCATACCAAGATAACCCATATTTCTGGGTCACTAACTTCATCATATTTAAAAGAATTGTTACCATGCAGAATATGTTTTTCTACCACAACAGAGTCAACTAGAAATCAATAGTGAGAAAATCACCAAACATTGATAAACAACATACCACATATCTAAATAATCCATGGGTTAAAGAAAAAAATCTAAAAGTAAATTTTTAAAAAATGCATTGAAAAAAAATGCATTGAATTGAGTGAAAACAAAAATATGACATATAAAAATTTGTGAGATATAGCTAGAGCATGTGCGAAGAGAAAATTACAGCATTAAATATGCAAATTAGAATGGAGAAAAATTCAAATAAAAATATAAGCTTCTATCTAAAGATCTTAGAAAAATTCAACAGAACAAAGGCTATAATAAAGGTCAGAATAACAATCAATAGAATTTCAAACAGAAATTAATAGAGAAAATAATGAAACAAGGAACTTTGAAAAGATCTAGAAAATTGATAAACTACCAGTGAGACAGACCAAAATTAAAAAAAAAAGACACAAATTACTCATATCAGGAAGAAAGCATGTGATACCATTGTAAACTCTGCAGCCAACAAAAAGATAATAATAGAGTTCTAAGAACAACAATATATGCATAAATTAAACAACTTACATCTACTGGACCATGTTATTGAAAAACACAAACTATCATAATTCATCTACTACAAACTAGCTAATTTAAATAATCTTATAACTAACCATTAAGAAAATTTAATTCATAACTTTAAAAACACTCCCAAATGACTCTGCAGGTCCAGATGCTTTTATTAGAGAATTATGGTAAACCTTCAAAGAAGATTAAATACCAATTTTATATAGTCTCTGCTAGTGAATTGGAGAGAACTCTTTCTAGTTCATTTTGTGACATTATATTATAGGAACTGGGGTAGTTTTATTTATTCTTTTCTGATCTGTATATTATATAAAAATTAAACAATGAAAGTCTTTTTTAAAAACTACAGATTAATAACCTTCATTATATAAATGCAAAAATTCTTAAGAAAATATTAGCAAATAGAAGTTAGCAATATATACACAATTATTTACCATTATTTAATTGGGACCTATTCCAGCATAAATTGGTTTATTATAAATTAATGTAATGTACTGCATTAGTCAGCTAAAGAAAAAAAATCATATTACAATTTCAGCCAATAGAGAAAAAGCATTTGACAATATTTAAGAGCTCTTGAAATAATTTTTAAAAGAAAAAAGGAATAAAGGGGTACTCCATCCACTTGATAAAGAGTATCTATAAAATATTTTAATTAATAATAAAAGACTGAATGTCTAGTATTCAGGAATGAGATAATGATGTGTTCCTCACTACTCTTATTCAACATTAGTTTTGGAATTTCTTTTCTTTCTTTCTTCTATTTCCCCTTATTTCCTTTTCTTTCTTTTTTTTTTCTTCCTTTCTTTCTTTTGAGAGATTTATTGCTATAGGGTGCATGCACTCATCGGAGAGACTGGGAGACATAAAGTGAGAAATAATCCCCCAGAGGGAT
>NW_006159672.1:4850181-4877171 GCF_000334495.1 Tupaia belangeri chinensis | reverse complement strand
AAAAAAATGCATTGAATTGAGTGAAAACAAAAATATGACATATAAAAATTTGTGAGATATAGCTAGAGCATGTGCGAAGAGAAAATTACAGCATTAAATATGCAAATTAGAATGGAGAAAAATTCAAATAAAAATATAAGCTTCTATCTAAAGATCTTAGAAAAATTCAACAGAACAAAGGCTATAATAAAGGTCAGAATAACAATCAATAGAATTTCAAACAGAAATTAATAGAGAAAATAATGAAACAAGGAACTTTGAAAAGATCTAGAAAATTGATAAACTACCAGTGAGACAGACCAAAATTAAAAAAAAAAGACACAAATTACTCATATCAGGAAGAAAGCATGTGATACCATTGTAAACTCTGCAGCCAACAAAAAGATAATAATAGAGTTCTAAGAACAACAATATATGCATAAATTAAACAACTTACATCTACTGGACCATGTTATTGAAAAACACAAACTATCATAATTCATCTACTACAAACTAGCTAATTTAAATAATCTTATAACTAACCATTAAGAAAATTTAATTCATAACTTTAAAAACACTCCCAAATGACTCTGCAGGTCCAGATGCTTTTATTAGAGAATTATGGTAAACCTTCAAAGAAGATTAAATACCAATTTTATATAGTCTCTGCTAGTGAATTGGAGAGAACTCTTTCTAGTTCATTTTGTGACATTATATTATAGGAACTGGGGTAGTTTTATTTATTCTTTTCTGATCTGTATATTATATAAAAATTAAACAATGAAAGTCTTTTTTAAAAACTACAGATTAATAACCTTCATTATATAAATGCAAAAATTCTTAAGAAAATATTAGCAAATAGAAGTTAGCAATATATACACAATTATTTACCATTATTTAATTGGGACCTATTCCAGCATAAATTGGTTTATTATAAATTAATGTAATGTACTGCATTAGTCAGCTAAAGAAAAAAAATCATATTACAATTTCAGCCAATAGAGAAAAAGCATTTGACAATATTTAAGAGCTCTTGAAATAATTTTTAAAAGAAAAAAGGAATAAAGGGGTACTCCATCCACTTGATAAAGAGTATCTATAAAATATTTTAATTAATAATAAAAGACTGAATGTCTAGTATTCAGGAATGAGATAATGATGTGTTCCTCACTACTCTTATTCAACATTAGTTTTGGAATTTCTTTTCTTTCTTTCTTCTATTTCCCCTTATTTCCTTTTCTTTCTTTTTTTTTTCTTCCTTTCTTTCTTTTGAGAGATTTATTGCTATAGGGTGCATGCACTCATCGGAGAGACTGGGAGACATAAAGTGAGAAATAATCCCCCCCCGCCAATGTATGGCCATGCCATAATTCTTTCTCCTCCATTTTTCTATCAGGGTTTTGGGCATGCATACATACACATGCAGCATGAGCTTTAAGTCACTGGGTCCAGAACTTGAACCGTGGTCAACTATGTGGGAGTCCAGTGACATAACCATTATGCTATCTGCTGGTTCCTTAGTGTTGGAATTTCTAAGTAATGTAGTAAATAATGGAAAAATAAATAAAAACACACAGATCAGAATAAAGAAACTGCCCATGTTTCAAAATAAACTGATTTTCTTTATATCCCAAGGAATCGACCAATAAAGTCACAAACAATAAACAAATAGAACTTTCTAGAACCAGTTAATTCACTGAGATTGCAAGATACATGAAAATATACAAAAATCCATTTTTATTTTTCTATATAAGCAATTAAGACGTGTCCATTAGGACACATGGACAATAAAATAAATATACAAAACAATTTTTCAAAAAATAAAATATTTTGATCTGAACAAAACAAATCATGTGTAGGATTTTTATGTGGCAAAGAAGACAATGCTGATGAAAGAAATAAAAACATATTTAAATAACCATGTCAGTAATTAGACTTGATATAGAGGAGATATCAAGTCTCCCCACTGACACACAGGTTTACTAGAATATACAGATATCTACCATTTAACTATAAACTCTCATCACCTTATCCCCTCCAGTCCTAAGTAACCACTATAGATTTACTTGGACATTTCATACAAATGTATTCATACATGGTCTTTACAATTAGCTTATTTCACTTTGTGTAATGTTTTCAAGGTTTATCTGTGATGTAATACGTCTTGGTACTTCATTAATTTTTATAGTTGAATACTATCCTATTGTATTGTATGGATGTACATATTTTGATTATCCATCTATCAGTTGGACATTTGATTGTTTCCATCTACCAATTAATTTATGACAAAAGTTAAAAAGTGGTTCAATGAATGAAAAAGCGTTTTTAATAAATGGTGCTGGAACAATGAGACCTCTACAGACAAAGTAACAAATAAAAACTAACCTTGACTGAGGTCTCACACATTACACAAGTTAATCCAAGATAAATTGTGGACTTAATGTAACTTAATTGAAAATAAAGCAAAATAAGTAAAACAAAACATAGGATTAAATCTTTAGGAATATTAATAAAGAATTCTTGAATTTGACACTGGAAGTAAGACCCAAGAAAGATAAAAAAAGCTAAAATAGATTTCATAAAAATTTAAATATTTTCTGTGAAAAACCTTTTTAATAGGACAAGATAAAAATGTTATACATTATATGTTAGACAATTACCTAAAATACATAAAAAATACTTGAATCTCAAAAATTAACTAAACTTATAAGAAAATGAGCAAAAACATGAAGAGATATTTCACCAAAAGTATATAAAGATGGTAAATAAGTTTCTGGAAAGATGTTTGACGTTCTTATGAATTAGAGAAATGCAAACTAAAACCATCCTGAGATATCACTATATCTATCAGGGTGGCTAAGAAACAGTGACAATACCAAATGCAGGCAAGGCTATAGAGAAATTATTTCTCTCATACATTGCTGGCAGAAATGTAAAATAGTAAGCCACTCTGGAAAACAATTTGGTAGTTTCTTACAAAACTTAACATGCAATTGTCAAATGACCAAGAAGTTGCACTTCTGGATATTTATTCCCAGAGTGGGGAGGAAACAAACAAACTCTTATTCATACAAAAATCCATACAGGAATGTTTATAGCTGCATTATTTCATAATAGCCAAATACCTGGAGCAATCCAGATGTCCTTCAAGGGATGAATGATTAAACTATGGTATATTCAAACCATGGAATTCTACTTAGTAATAAAAAATAACAAACTGCCGATGCATGTAATGATCTAGATGAAACTCCAGAGAATTACATTAAGTGGAAAACTGAAAAGGTTTATGTACTGTGTTCCTCCTTTTATATAGAAACCCGAAAGTGACAGAATTAGAGAAATGAAGAACAGATTAGTGTTACTGAGAGTTGAAGAGGGCTTGGAGTTGGGATATAAGTAGGTATGTCTTTAAGAGGATAACACGAGGTGTTGGACATGTCCATGTGATGATATCAATATCAAAATCCTGGTTGTGATATCGTATTAGTTTTGTGAGATGTTACCACTGGAGGAAACTGGGTAAAGGTACATAAGATCTCTGTGTTATTTCTTACAATTGCTTGTGAATCTACAGTAATCCCAAATTAAAATTTTAATGTTTGATAGGTTCAGCAACTTGTTAAAATATTTTTCTTGTTTGTTTCTTTAAATGGAAACATAAACTTTTCTTACTTCCTGACCCCTCTTGAATTGGAAATATTTGGGAGTATTCTTACCTTGTGGCAGAAGGGTTATTTGCATTAATGCTTGTTGCATTGAATCAGAAGTTGGAAATACTCATTATTGGACAGGGCTTTGACTGGAATGTCATACCTGAAGATTAATCAGAATACTATGGAACTAAGGTGTATCTCAAGTAAGCTAACAGAAACTCTTAGAAAGATGGCCTGGCACCATAAATTGTTCTGCCTGGCAGAGAGGATTAGAAAAGATATATGAAAGAATTTATAATGTAAAATAACCTGGACTTTTCCAGTCCAGCATTATAATCAGTAGAGATTGCAAAAGAACACCACCACCAGAGGATTATCTTGAGGAAGACTTTGACGGAAAAAAAAGAGACTGATCTTTGCCTCCAGATAGTAGATCACAGAATTCTTGGTAGTCAGGGCTGAATTGAAAAGGTTTATGTGTGACTAGTGTGCTGGATATTTGCTTTTCAACAATTTGAGTAGTTGACATGTAAATATTTTCTTAAATATTTAAAACCATACTGTTTCTGCTGTTAAATAATCACAAACAAAATTATACAAAATTATAAGAAATATTTTAAAACATTATTTTTAAAATTCAGTATTTTGAAAAATTTTTTTTTTTTGGAGAGGTTTTTCGCTATAGGGCGCGTGCACTCGCCAGACAGACAGAGAGAGACATAGAGACAGAAAGCGAGAAATCATCCCCCAGAGGGGATGGTCACGCCACAATCCCTTCTCCTCCATTCTCCTCTCAGGATCTTGGGCACACACGCACACGCGCCCGGCGTGAGTTTCAAGCTACTGGGTCTGGGACGCGAACCACGGTCGACTATGTGGGAGTCCAGTGACATAGCCATCACGCTAACTGCTGGTTCCCAGTATTTTAAAATTTTGAAAGCTGTTTATTAACTGTCAAGAACTATGAAATATCAGCCAAATTTTTTTTTGATATGTAGCTTAAATGTTTGGAAAAATGTAAAAATTAATGAATTAATTAATTAAAGAATAAATAAAGAAAAAAGTTTAATGTTTAATAGCATGACATTTGTTTAATGCTTTTAAATGTTAATAGAATATTTCTCCCTCATTAAGTATGAAGTCACTTAACTGTTTATTTGTGAAAGATAAAGTTTTCATAGACTGAAACACAGAGATCTGAAGTGTAAACTTTGATGAATTTTGATAAATGCATGCATCCAAGAAATTCCTTCTCACTGAAGATATAGAATACTTTCATCACCCCTGAAACTTCCTTTGAATGCTTTTCAAGTCAATTCCCATCTCCATAGCAACCTATGTTCTAATTTCTAGAAATGCAGATTACTTTTGCTTTCTTTTGGATTTTTTAATAAATAGAATAAATAAATATCTATTTCTTTGGATCTGGCTTCTTTCGTTCAACATAGTGTTTTTATATTCATTTGTGCTTATTGAGACTCTTTTATTGCTGACTAGTATTCTGTTGTTGTGACAAAATGTCACAATTTGTTTTAATATTTTCTTGTTGATAATAAGTATTTGGTATATGATATGTACTGCATTCCAAAAATTTATTTGTAGAAGTCAACCCCCAGTACTTTGGATGTAACCATATTTGGAGAAAAGTTCTTTAAGCAGGTGATTAAGGTAAAGTAAGGCTTTAGTGTGGAGCCATAATCTAGCAAGCCTGGTGTCCTAATAAGAAGATGAGATGAGCACCAGGCAAACTTAGAGTGAGCACCATGTAAAGACAGGGAGAATGTGGCTACCTACATACAAATCAATGAGAGAAATTTCAGGGGAATCTAACCTGACCACATCTTGATTTGGGGCATCCAGTCTTAGAACTTAGAAAGTGAATATCTGTTGTTTAATCCATCAAGTCTGTGTTTTGTTTTTTGTTGTTTTGGCAGCCCTCACAAATTATTATAACATGAAGTGTTACCGGTATGGGGTTATTATGACTGAATTTGCCTGTTTTATGCAAGTTTTATTGCAGGCATTCATTCTCAGTTATTTCAAGTAAGGACTTTGGAGTGAAGTGGCTCTTCACAAGGTGTGTTTAACATTAGGAGAAATTACGAAACACTTTCACAAGAATTGGGCCATCCAGGACCAACAGTTAGTGTAATGGCTATGTTGCTGGACTCCCATGTAGTTGACCTGGACCCGGTGGCTTAAACTCACGCCAGGCACGTGTGCATGTGTGCCCAAGATCCTGAGAGGAGAATGGAGGAGAAGGGATTGTGGTGTGGCCAGCCCCCTGGGGGGGATGATTTCTCGCTTTCTGTCTCTCTGTCTCTCTCTATCTTTCTGGCAAGTGCATGCGCCCTATAGTGAAAATCTCTCAAAAAAAAAAAAAAAAAAAGAATTGGGCCATCTGACATTCTCCTCTTCAATGTGTAAGATTTCTGTTTACTCTACAGCTTTACTGGTGTTTGGTATTGTCAGTTTTTGTTTTGTTTTAATATTATTCTTTCTAGGTGTGAAACAGTATTTTCCTGGGGCTTTCATTTACACTATCCCAGTGTTAACGGGATACATATATTTTTCAATATATTTATTAATCATTTTTATATCTTATGAAAGTCATGCCTTTTTCTGATTGGGCTCTTAGAAATTGGTTTCTGAGAGTTCTTTATATATGGTGGGTATTCTTTACTGATTGTGGATCCTCTGTCATACACATGTATACTGTAGTATAAACTTTCTGCCTCAGTTTGCAAATTGTTTTTTCATTTTCATAGTGATGCCTTCTGAAGGTCAAATTTTAAAATATTGATAGAAAGTAATGTCTCCAGGTTTTTTTATTTCATGGTTTTTGAGTCCTGTGAATTTTTTATCTACTCTCATGTTGAGAAGATTTTTTTTTTTGAGAGGTTTTTGCTATAGGGCGCGTGCTCTCGCCAGACAGACAGAGAGAGACAGAGAGACAGAAAGCGAGAAATCATCCCCCATGGGGGATGGCCACGCCACAATCTCTTCTCCTCCATTCTCCTCTCGGGATCTTGGGCATGCACACACACGCGCCTGGCGTGAGTTTTAAGCCACCGGGTCCAGGACGTGAACTGCGGTCAACTACGTGGGAGTTCAGAGACATAGCCATTATGCTAACTGCTGGTCCCAAGAAGATTTTTAAACATGATATCTTTTAGAACCTTCGTAGTTCTAGCCCTTACCTTTAGGTCTGTGATATATCTTGCATGACATTTTGTGTGTGGTATGAGGTAGGGATTCAAGTTTTAAGTTGTTTTGTGATGTTTCATACTTTCATCTGATAGTTTATGTGCCATTTGTTGAAGAGACTTTTCTTTCTCCATTTAACAGTTTGTCATGTGTTAGCTATTCTTGTCTTTCGTTCTTGTATAATATATTTTAGAATCAACTTATCAGGAAGTTATTTTTAAAAAAACTTTAGATTTTTTTTTTACTACATTAAAATGATAAATTTGGAAAAAAAAAACTGGCAGCTTTCTTTCCATAAATAGTCTATCTCTCCACAGTTTTTTAGATGTCCCAATAAAATTACACAATTCTATTCATAAAGAAATTACACATTTTTTGTTAGGTTACTCTTGAAGACCTCTTCCTTTTTGTTTCTATTGTAAATATTATATATATTCAAATTACAGGCTTCATTTGTTTCATGTCTTAAGGAAATGCAAATAACTTTTATATATTGATTTTTTAAAACTTGCCAAACTCTGCTTTTATTCATTTAGTATTTGCTATAGATATTCTGACATGCATATTTAATCTGATGAAGTTAAAATTTAATAAGTATCTCTACCTCTCTCCAAATTTACATGCTATATTTTTGTCCAGTACTTTAGTTCTAACTTAATTTTTAGCCCCAGAAAGTATTCTTTTATTTTTGGTGTATCATAAATGAAGGCAGGTTTATATTTTGCCCACATTTTTGCTGCTTTTTGTGCTCACTATTCTTGCTAGCATCGCTGACCTTCCTTTTGGGATGATTTTTTTTTCTCCTTTCTCTGGAACCTCATTATAACTTCCTTTAGTGAAAGTCTGTTGGCATAAATGCTCTTAGTTTTTATTATTTTTCACACATCTTTATTTTGTTCTTACCTTTGTATTCCACAGATGTCAGGTACTATGTATCACAGTAATCAAAAAAGACAAATTTTATTATCATCCACTTCATTTCTTTTATATATTTCCTTATTTTTCTTTTTTATTCACCTGGCTGTTCTGTTACTGAGAGAGACATGTTCAAATCTCCCATTATGAGTATTAATTTGTCAACTTTAGAAATTCTGCTAAGGGACCAGCAGTTGGCATAATGACTATGTCGCTGGACTCCCATGTAGTCGATTGTGGTTCAAGTCCCGGAGCCAGTGGCTTAAACTCACACTGGGTGCGTGTGCATGCGTACCCAAGATCCCAAGAGGAAAATGGAGGAGAAGGGATTGTGGTGTGGTCATCCTCCCTGGGGGGGTGATTTATTGATTTTTGTTTCTCTGTCTTTGTCTTTCTGGCAAGCACACGCACCCTATAGCAAAAACCTCTCCAAAAAAAAAAAAAAATCTGCTAATATTTGTGGGACATATTTTAAATATATAGTGTTGGGTACACACACATTTAGAGCTGTTATCTTCTTGCTATATTATTATGTACTGCTCCCCTTTTAAAAAGAGAATTATTTGATTTAATTGTATTCACTGTCATTATTTTATTTTATTTTTTAAAGTTGATGAAAGAGAGAGAGAGAAAGAGGGAAAATGAGAAAGCAAACTGCCAGGTCTGGGACTTGAACTGTAATCAGTCATATGGGAGTCCAGCTGTCTTAACCACCACGCCTTCTGCCAGCCCCTGTGCTGTCCTCCTTTCATCTCTGTTTGGATATTAATGCATATGAACAGCTTTCTCTTGGCTAGTGTCTATATGGAAGGCTGCCCAGAGCATTAACAGGACCTTGGGTGAATCTTTTAAGTGGGGCTCCTCTTCATAAAAATCATTTGATTTATGTACTCTATGGAATACTACTCTGCCATAAGAAGTAATGAAACCCTGACATTTGATACCAATTGAACCAATATGTAAGACTTAATGCTAAGTAAAGTAAGTCAGACTATGAAAGACAGACTTTGTATGTCTTCACTCAGTATATACTGATTGCCTGTTCTCTATGGTAGAAACTGAAAGTTTGGAGGGTATAGTAGCAGGGAGGGCAATGGTTGATACTAGAGAGAGTAAGGAGAGGGTTAATACAAGGGTAGGTAATAGAGAGAGGGAGCGAGAGGAACAGAGGAATAAAAGGAAAAAAAAGTACATTTAATTGACAAAAAAATGAAAAGCTATTTGCTGCTGCTGATGTGTATAGTAAAGTTTTTGTCTTGACTGATATACAGGGTAATTGTGCTGAAAAAAGAAATGTTATATAGTATAAAGATATATGTGATTAAATGTAATATTATAAAAAGAAAAAAAGGAAAATAGTAATAATAAATGAAGTTAAAAAAAGAAGAAATAATTTTATTTTAAAATGTATTCTAGATCCATCTCCTTGATGTGGAGGTGATGTTCTTCTGCTCAAGAGTAGGATCTCCCATGTGACCAAGGTTGGAATCCCTGGTTTGGTCAGCCTAAAACATGCCAGGTATGTGTGTAAGTGTCCAAGATCTGATAGGCTGGAGGACTGGAGGACACAGATCATGGTGTGACCAGACTCTGTGGAGGGTGTACATCTCTCTTTTTTTCTTGTGTATGCACACATGTTCTATCATTAATGAAGAAAAAAGTTATTTAAAAAATCCATGAGTCCACTTGATGTGTAGCAATTTATCCATATATGTTTGGAACAATAGGGAGAGAAGAGGACCACACATGTTAGATAAATCTCAGAGCACAGGAAGATGCCTTGTGGTGTCCAGACATAATTTTTTCTTGTTCAGGTCCAGAAATCTTTTCATGGGCTCTACATCAAATGCACCATTCCTGGCTAATCTTATATCTCCAAACATGAGAAAAACATGGCAAGGCTGTGGTGACTTATGGTGGAGTGACCCACTGGCACCTGTTTGCACAGAAGCCTCTGTAGATTTAATACACATGTGTAAAGATTGTGGCATCTTCAGTATTGACACCACATCAACAGTTTGATGCCATGAACGTTAGCTGCCAACAAGCTCTCAAAGATCGTTCCTGTGTTTTGCCAATGATGACCACAAATTGAATCTCCTTCAGCGAACACAGGAAATAGGCTAGGGATTTGTCTCACTTCCAGAAACTGGGGAATTGGGATTCACATATAAATTCTTGAAAATGTTTGACTGTTTTTTCTGAATATTGCACCTCTCCTTGCTGCTTTCCTCTCTTTTATGTGTTTCCAAAACTCTCACTAGACATTCATTATCCCTTTTTATTTTATCTTCAAATTTTCTTATCCTTACTTTCACATCACCCAAAGGTTTTTACTTTTGTGTGGTGCTTTCCTGGGGAATTCTTTTTTATCACTCCTCAAACCTCTAGTCCATTTATTATCTGTCCATTTGTATTGAATCTGATTTTTAATCAACACATTGTGTTTTAAGCCTCAAACACAGTTTATTTTTAAAAAGATTATTACTTTTGAAAGATAATTTCTCAGGCTAGCCAGATAGCAGTTGTCAAAGTGACTGAATGCCACCTAGCCGACTATGTGGTTTGAGTCCCAGACCTGGTAGTTTGAAAATCATGCTAGTTATGTGTGCGTGTGTGCCCAAGAGTAGAAAAGAGGAAAAAGGATTGTGGTGTGGCCATCCTCTTGGGGAGTGCTTCCTTACTTTCACTTGTTCTCTCTCTCTCTCTGGTGAGCTCATATGCCCTTTTACAAATAAAAAAAAATGTTCTTAATTTCTTTCTTCATTTACAACTTTAATATGTTATTTTAAAATGTTCTTAAAAGAGCACACTAAAATATTTAAATTTTATTTAAATATATCAAGCATACCTATTTGAGATTTATGTATATTCTGATTCCATCCATTTTTTTGGGATCTGATCCCTCTATTTTAATTCTTTTCTACAAACCTCAGTTCTAATGGCTTCTTTTTTTTTTCTCATGCTTCTTTCTTTGGGACATGTTTTTCCCCTCTTAATCCCATTACAATGGCTCACCAAATATGTATAAGTTTATTTATTTATTTCTTCCATGAGCAAGAGAGAAATAATACTCCTAAAAGGATCTTGACACTGCAGTCCACTCCCAGTCCCACCGTATGGGCATGTGCTCCTGGCACACTCCAGGAGATCTCTGGATGCAAACTCAGAACCCTCCCATGTGGGACAGGCTCACAGAGTGTCATGTTCTACTGCTGCTCCACTATCTAGCCTCCTGCTCACCAAATTTTAACACATGAACTTGAGGGACACATTCAAATTATAGCATTCCAGCCCTGGCTCCCCAAATTTATGTATTTCTCCTAAAAATCATCCCTATAATCTCTCAAAGAGCCTTAACTCATTCCAATACCACTCTAAAGTCCAAGGTCTCATTTGAGACTCAAAGAAAACATCTTCTGGCTATGATCCTTTGGAATAAAAACAAGTCACATGCTTCCAAAATACAATGGAGGAATGAATATAAGAATTACCATTCCACAAAAAGATTAACAGGCACCAAGCAAGTCCAAAACTCAGTAGGATAGACATTAAGTATTAAGACTCCAGAATAATTTTTCATTCCATGTGTCAAATCCTGAACACACTGAAGGGGTTGGAACCCTAAAGCATTAGGAAGACTTGTCCCCGACTTTGCTGGGCTCAGTCCACATTTTATCTTTCTCATTTTGAATCTTGTACCTGCAATTCCCCCAAATTGAAACCACAGATTGGAAGTTCTATAGTTCTGGGGTTTCGACAGTGGTTCTGGTTCTGTAGTTTCATTAGGCATTACTCTGCTCTGTCTGACTCCACATTTCTAATTGTCATTGCCCTAGTAAGGATTCTTTGTAATGGCTCTGCCCCCTGTGACAAGTCTCTGCCTAGGCCTCCTGGTTGTCCAAGACTTCCTTAGAAATCTATGTGGAGAGTGCACATCTCTACAGCTCTTGAATTTTCCACGTCTGCAGAATTACATCCACATGCACATCACCAATATCTGCGGCTTACAGGTTCTGCAGCAGCAGATAAAATGACAACATTAATAACAGGTTGAACCACACCTGGGGTCACTTGAATCATGGCAGAGACTAAGGAACACTGCACCAGGATGCAAACAGCAGAGTTAGGAGGCAGCCTTGCTTGGACAGCAAGGTACCTCCAGGTCTATCACCTGGACACATTCTGTTCTCCTAAGCCTCTGGGTCTGTAATGGGAGAGGCAGCCTAGAAGACGGGCTTTTTCACATTGTCTTGATGATTAACACCTGGACTCCTTCTATCAGTGTCAATTTCTCTCTCTCTCTCTCTCTCTGTCTCTCTCTCTTTTTAGAGTGGTTTTTGCTATAGGGCATATGTGCTCACCAGAAATACAGAGAGAAACATAAAGTGAGAAATCACTCCCAGGGGGGATGGCCATGCTGCAATCCCTTCTCCATTGTCTTCAAGAAATCTTGGGCATACATGCACATGTGCTTGGTATGAGTTTAAGCCACCGGGTCTGAGACTTGAACCATGGTCGACTAAATGAAAGTCTAGTGACATGGCTATTATGCCAACTGCTGGTCCTCCAGAGTCTATCTCTTTAGAAACAGGAGCTCAACCATGGTCTTACCATTCTCTGCCAAGCACATATTTTCATTCTTTGCCACATGGGCAGGCTATTAATTTTCCAAATTTTGCCATTCTTGTATCCTTTCTGCTATAGATTCTAGATAAAGTTATCCCATTTCTGGTTCATTTCACTGTAAGTTAAAAGTAGCCATGAAGCTCTTTTTTATTTTTTGGTTAGAAATTCATTTTCCTGATCTTCATCACTGTTAAATTTGACATTCTACAGAAAGCCTTAGGACATGGACACAATGCAGCCAAATTATTTGCAACAGTATAGCAAAAATGACCTTTTCTCTAATTTTAATAAGATATTTTTTCATTTTCATCCAGGCCTTTAGTTAGAATGGCTTTTACTGACCATATTTCTTTCTTTTCGAAAATTTTATTTATGAAGAGAAAGCGATCCCCTGACCGAGTCTCAACTCACCATGTTCCTCCCACAAGTCTTCTAGTCAGCTGGGGTCATGGATGATCCCAGGCATATTTGATGTGTTCAGGTTGATCCAATATCTGAACCTAGACTTGGCTTCTTATATGGCTCCAGTGTGATTTGGCAGTTCTCTACCACCCATGCCACTACAACTGTCTTATCTATCACCATTCTGGTAAAGCTCCAAACATTTTCTAGTCTTCTCAGCTCTCATCCTCCAGGAGAATCATCCTTAACACCTCCCAAACCTTTTATGTTCTGCTCCTCCAAACTCTGCCAACCTCTCCTCATTACTCAGGTCCAAAGCTGCTTTCACATTTGCGGGTATTTGTTAGCCACAACCCCACTACCTTGGTTTCAATTTTCAGTTCTTTTCTGTTCTTTTGCTGAGAGCAGAATTACTTGAGTCTGGATAATTTACAGTTACAGAGGTTTAGTCAGTTAACTTCTGGAGGTCAAGTTTCAGAGATTGCGGTTGGTGATCTTCTTGCTGATGACAAGGTGGAGGGCAGGATGTGGAGTATAGCAGAACAGAGCTCTGTCTGTCTCATTCTCTTTTCTAGTAAACTTACTGGGACTCAGTGACAGGGGACCCACTCTGATGCCTAACCACTTCCCAAAGTCCACACTTTACACCACCATAGTAAGAGTAAGTTTTCACCCTCTGAATCCCATTAAAATGGATCACCACATTTAACACATGAAATTTGGGGGGAACACATTCAAACACAGCATCATTCTTGCTATTTGGGGTTTTCTTGTTACATTTTGGTCTCTCAGGATCTCCGCGTAACTTGAAGCAATTCAGCTCTGTATTTATTTTATTGTAACCATGAATTTTTGTTTTCCAATTATGTTCCCTACTTAAGAAAGTTTTCAGAACATATACTCAAAAATCCTCTTCAACAATAGTAGATACGAGTGCCAAGTCTATTATGCTTCAGGTGCTGAGAATAGTTTATATTCTGGTAGCCTGTGCATAAAACAGAGGGGGTTTCCAGATGACTTGTGACTCACTGGCCTGTGCCCTACACTCTCCAGTCTCCCTCCAGGACTGTCTCTCAGGTGAGTTGCTGTCCCTGAGATGTATGCCCTCTGCTGCTGGGGTAAGAGGACCAATGGCTTTACCTAAAGCAGGAGGAGGGACACGAGGGTGACTGAGCTGGCTCTAGGATACATAGAGAAGTAGAACAGAGTATGTATTGAAAAAGATACTTTTGGAAAATGTATGGATGGAAAGGTAAACAATCTTGTTTTTCTCCACTCAACAGATAGAGGAAAGGCAGTGGGGGGTTGTGGAAAGTTAGAAGCACTTGAGAACAAACGCACTCATTAGCTTCAGGCCCTTGCCACCTTTCTGACCTACTCACACCCCACATTTCTCACTGTTGGAGGGAAATGCCACGGGTGTGAGGGGAACTATATAAGAAGCTATGCAAGGTGTCTGGTACCCAGTGATGTACAATTTTATTATTAAAAGTCAGGGGAAAAAAAATGGTGCTGTATCGTTCTGCCTAAGGCTGCTTTCAGGCTTTCCTGAGGGCTAAGGAACCTCAGATGAACATTGTCCCCTTCTCATATTTCCTCTCTCTTTGTTTATTCGCTGTATGTTTTGCTCAGGGGGTATTGGAAAGAAGCTGCAGTAACTACAGGGAAGCCTACTACTTCTGTCTCTTTATCACCCAGATCGCTGATGTGCTGAGGCTGTCACTTTGTATTTAACTTGCCCAGATTCAAATACACATATTTGAGGAGAAAGAAGAATGGAGAGAGGAGAGAGGAGAGTAGGGAGAGGAGAGAAGAGAAAGGAAAGAGGAGAGAGAGAAAGCAGTGGGGAGAGAGACTGAGGGAGACAGAGAGGGTGTAAGTACCTGCTGTGTAGTTGTGCTCCTTATGACTTCACCCTTGGGCAGGCTTGGGTGGCTCTGTCTGGGCTGGGACCTTCATGTGTGGTAATCTTATAGGTGCCCTCTCTCTTCTCCATACCAATCTGTCCCTGTCTCTGTCTTGCTCTTCCTGTTGCTAAAGAAGGACATTGGACTGGGCACAAGGAGCCAGGATCCTGGCCCTGACTTGGTGATCTGAGTGAGTTCTGGTGCCCTAGTTGGCCCCAGGGATCAGCAGTAGGACCTTGGTAAGCAGCAGATGGCTTCCAAAGCTCTTGCAGCCTTACTACTTGCAAGTGGGATACAGCTGTGGACATAGGAGTAAAGGAGTCAATATGCTTTTATTCCGAATAGGGCAATGAAGTAAAAATGAAGTTTTTATCCTTATCAACCTTTATCTGCTTCAGTGATACCCAACCCCAGTGCAGTGCTGCTGATAAACATTCACACAGATCCTCTCTCATTTTGTATCCATAAAACTCCTGCTTCTGTTTGTGGCATCTGAGCCTATGGAATGGCAGAACTTGTCTAGAATCACCTGGCCACCCACAACAGAGCAGCTTACACTAAGCTCCAGAAATGCTGCATTCAGTATGATAGCCACTGACGATCCCAACTTCTCATTTGCAGGTGAGGAACCTGAAGGACTATGGGTGTCAGGGACTTGACAAGGGGACACCTGGGAGGAGTGCTTTCGTAGGAGAAGTGGATCTTTATGACTCACCTAATGGACTTAGAAGCCAGGGCATGGGGCATCTTCCTCCTAACAACTTAAGGATATCTGAGGGGATGGCTTCATGGAGAGAAGATTGCACCACTTTACTGGAGTCACCCGCACCCTGGAGATTTTATGGCAGCCTGCAGTATACTGAGCAGGCTATTTAGCAGTGAGATGGACCAGCTGTCCTTACCAGGATCCCTATGAAAACCTCACTATCTCTGGCCCTGTGGTTTCATGTACACACTCTATTTTACCACTTAGCTTCTTAAAAAATCAAAACTCTTGCCCTGCCTAATTTTGAACATGAAAAAAGGTCAGAAGTCAGCTTCCCCTGGGGTTGGTTCCAAGGCAAGTATATTTAAATATATTTATTAATGAGTTGGAAGAGTCAGAGGAAAGGTTAAGTAGCAGAATTTGCTGAATGCACAAAATTATTTAAGTTAACTATTCAGGAAAGAAGAAACACAGACTATCGCCTATAAAATTCCATTCTTTTTTTTTTTAACCCTAAGACTGTTTTATCAAGGTGAAAAATATTAAGACAATCAATGGTGCAGAGATCACGTTTAGTCCTCTATTTTTTTTTCTGTTGAAATATAATTTAGTATCAAGTGTAGAGAATTTCAATTTAAAAAAATTACGGTTGCTGAATTCAGAGTCGCCACTGCTCAGAAATGTGTGCTGCTCCAAAACCAAAGAATCTCAGCTGTCTGGCTGAGACTCTTCCAAAGAGAAGGGATGATGTGAACATGAACAAAGGCCAAAGATGGACGTGTCCTCTGGTCACCAGATGTCCCCACCACTTCAGCAATATCCCATATCTTTTGGACTCCTCTCCTTAAAAGCTTGAACTCTGTAGTAAGGCTATTTAAATCTGCATTCCAACCTTACAATGAACAGCTCTAGGAGGCTGGCAAATTGCCAAATTTCTCCTCATCTCAATTTCTCATCCTTTAAACAGGCACAAAGCATGCCTCCTTCTTGACACTTTGCAATGGATTCAATAAAATGTTACATATAGTAGCTTAGTTCAGAGTGCAAGTCCAATGACCAGAAGACACACTGTTATTTATCTGCCCATATCATGACCATATTTTAAACTATGGGCTCAGAGACTTTGATAGACTAGGAAACTTCACCCTGGCATGAGTGATGCCCATTGGTAGATGGGTCTGCTACAGGAGCACCACTTTTACCCTTGTCTTTTGAGTTCTGAGCTCCAGCATGCAGCTTATACTGTAGGCTGAATTTGAGCATTTATAATCATGCTGTACAACAAGTCTGCATTGCAAGCACTGCATACATGTCAACTTAGCTGCTACTAATGGATTAAGAAATACGTTGGTGTATCAGTTCTGATCAGGGGCAGCAAGTGGTGTGGTGGTTGAGGTGCTGGACTTCCACATGGCCAACTGCGGTTCAAGTCCCAAACCTGGACATGTGTGCATATGTGCCCAAAATCCCAAGTGAAGGGCTGCTTCTTTAAGTTAATCATTCAGGGAAGAAAAAAACACACACTATCATCTATAAAATTCTTTTTTTTTTAATCCTAAAACTGTTTTATCAAGGTGATGAACATTAAGACAATCAATGGTTCAGAGACCACATTTAGTCTTCTATTTATTTTTTCAACCCTGGGGGATAATATCTCACTTTACCCTCTCACTGTCTCTGTCTCCAGTGACAGCACACACCCTATGGCAACAACCTTAAAAAAAAAAAAGAATAAAACAAACAAAAACTTCTGGTCAGTGTAGGCACGTGCTGGCAGACACTGAGTGGCCAGGAATGGTCCATCCAGACTGCTCCTCCCTTGGGAATCTTGTTCTTCTGGTGCCTGTAAAGAAAGTGCTCTGGAATAAATCATGAATTCAGACTATTTTTTGGAGTTTATGCTAATTTAAATTTAGTTGGAATCTGCCTCTTAACTGTTTGGGGGATGTAAGGTGATAAGGGTTTACTAAGCAGAACATAATCCATGCACAGAGGCTGATTAGCCTCCAAAGAGAAACAGCTGCTTTTCAGTGTGCTATTGCCAATGGTTTTTACCTACTCAGAGGCAGACACAAGCAAGGCCTCTCCTTGACCACTCGTTGTCTTATGTTGCTGGTTACACCCCAAACCAGCAAAATTGGGTTAACATAACACTAGAAAACCTATATTTCTCCTCAACTCAGACCAAATCATTTCTGTTCCTGAATTACTTCCAGTTAGCAGGTTTGTTGAAATGTGTTTCTCAACTGTGGCCCCTCTCACTTGCCAGAGTGTGGTACCTCCCCATGTAATTAAGCTGAGAGACAGTTGAATGTTCTTCTCCACAGAGAGGTGGATGCTAGAATCTCTGCCCTCCTTCTCAGCTCTAGTTAAAAAATTAGGGAAAAGAGCACCCTTCTGTAGGGCAGATTAGAGCCAGGTTAGCACAGTTGCTTCATCTGGTATGAAATCAACATACTTTGGCATAACAAAACTATATACATGGTTGTGTCAAAATGGGAGGTTTGTGGGTTTTCTGACTAGTAAAAGGCCTACTTAACATGAAGCAGTATGACTTTCTAGTTGTTCGCTCGAGTTTTGTAGAGAAAATGCAAACAATTTCATGTCTCCCAAACCCACAAATCATGTCGCCATATGTGTGCACTGAAAATCAGGCAGAGAATTCATACAGCTTGTGAGAATGCATCACGCCGGTTGCCCTTCTCTTCCCTCCTTGTCTTAAGTGCTCTGTAAATCATCTTCTGATAAGATTAAAGACCCCTATCCTCTCCCTAGCATCTGGTGCTCTTAGAAAATATCAGATTGTAAAGGGCACAGAAAGCAGCCATGGACAGGTGAGTGGGTTCTAGAGCACCTCCTGACAGTGCCAGGAACCTGTCCTGGGAGCATCCAGCCCCTCCCTCTTTCTCTGACCAACCTCTTCTATCTTTCAGCTTCTCTTTACTCGTTCACATCTCCTTGCCTCTCCAGGTATTTCTGGGTCTAAAGAGAGGACCAAATGGAACAGAGATAGGCTACGCTCAGTGGGGATACTAACACCCAGCCTGCCTTTGTGTGAATTTCAGGAAGGTGGCACCTGGGTAGACACAGCCTTTTATCTGGCATGTGACTTTTCAAATGACCTTAAGAATCCCAGCCCTGGAGCCAGCAGGTGGCAGAGTTTAATGCACTGGATTCCACATAGCCAGCTACACAGTTTGAGTCCCAAATCTAGCAGCTTAAAAATCATGCTGGGAGCATGTGTGCCTAAAATCTTGACAGGAAAGTGGAGGAGAAGGGATTGTAGTGTGGCCACCTCCTCTGGGGGGATGATGTCTCACTTTCCCTTTCTCTTTTTTTCTTTCTCTGGTAAGTACAAATGCCCTACAGCAAAAAAAAAAAAAATACAAAGAAAGGAAGAAAGAAAGAGACAGACAGAAAGAAAAAGACAGAAAGAAAGAAGAAAAGAAAGAAGAAAGAATAAGAAAGAAAAGGAAAGAAGGAAGGAAGGAAGGAAGGGAGGAAGGAAGGAAGGAAGAAAGAAAGAAAGAAAGAAAGAAAGAAAGAAAGAGGGAAAATCCTAGCTGCCTCTTCTCTTCTTAGCTGGGCACCACACCCTGTGCAGAATGTATTCTGAAAATTCCTCATTGCATACTGTATCTTGGGTGGAAATGGTCAAAAGGCAGATATGTCTCTGCATTCATGGTAACTTTATTTTTTATTTTTTTTGGAGAGATTTTTGCTATAGGGTGTGTGCACTCACCAGAAAGACAGAAAGAGACAGAGAGACAGAAAGCCAGAGATCACCCCCGGGCAGGATGCCCATGCCACAATCCCTTCTCCTCCATTCTCCTCTCAGGATCTTGGGCACACATGCACACACACCCAGTGTGAGTTTAAACCACCAGGTCCAGGCCTCGAACTGCGGTTGACTACATGGGAGTCCAGTGACATAGCCATTATGATGCTAACTGTTGGTCCCCATGGTAACTTAATAGGGGCTTTCCAGTTTTCCTGGCCTGGGTCTTTTATAGAGTATGAGTATGCTTCTGTTCTATTCCCATAGTATTTATTAATTTCTTACTATGTCTCATGAAAGAGACAGAGTCCTGCCATCTAGTGCCTCTTGACAGACTCAGAGAGGCACATGTGTACAATGAATCTGACACAGGATAGACCTTGAGAAGAACTTTAAAGAAAAATGGAGGACTTTGACACTCTGAGAAGAGCTATGTTCCCACCTAGGAATGTGTGCCTTTAGCTAAATATCTGAGGAGCTAAGCAATGCAACTCCTGGGGTGTCTGGTTTTACCTCAACCCCATATAATTTCTACATACACCATTATAAAAGACATTTTATGCCTGTCTTATGAATGGTAGATTATAGATAGATAGATTTTCATAACTGAAAAAGCAAAGCATGTATGGCAGGCTACTGAATGGGATGCCCTTGTTGTCCCATAATTGGCTATTGAATTCCATAGCTGGGCAAAGAGTTAATTAGTATCCAGTACTCTTAAATGCCCAACTCCCTGTTCCCTGTGGTGCTATCTCTACTACATCCCACCCCATCCTTACTGTGAAGCTGAACCATGGAGGAAGAAACGGACTTCTTCCTCCCACCTGAGCCAAGCACAGATAGCTCTGAATCAATCAAAAATTGTTACTTAGTAGGTCTGCAAGAAGAGGAATAATGGCCCTCACTAATGTTGGGAATGTGTGCTTAGGCATCAGGTTTGCTGATCTAGTTTTCAGAAAAGACAGTTTAGAGAGAGGGCATGATAGAGAGACAAGGATAGCAAGGGAACCTGTGTCCCCATCCTGGAGTGCAAAGATGATTATTTCAATAAGTCCAAGGTTACCTCAAGGGCAAATAGGCATGTGACATTTGTAGGCACCCAGCTCGGGTGGTGGTGGTGGGGGGAAACTCCAGTGGCAGGAATTAAAAGCAGGCACATAGAGGCCAAGTCAGAACAGATCCCCAACTTCTGGGGAACAGTGCCTTCAGGAGGTTGTTTAACTCCTTCTTGAAAAGCAACCCATGCTCCTGCCACCCTGTGGATCCTGTCCCATAGGAGCAGAGGGACCCCAAAAGCATCAGGTGAGCTTAAAGACCTTGCCTCATTTCTCTAATCCGCCCTCCTGTTGCCTAAGACACAAAGGAGAAAGGGATAGAATGAGAACAGATGACATGGTGCCCCCACATTGGATCCTGGGACAGGAGCCTATGTGCTGAGAAGGGGAGAAGGTCAGCACTGCTATGGACACGCATGGATGTTCAAATAGGATGCATCCAGAGGCTGCTCCAGATACAAAAACCTGAAGAAGAAAACTGAGTTCAGGCGACTTGCAATATACAGAGAAGTACATTGGAAAAACAAAAGTCACCCAGAATTCCACCTCCATAGACTAGCTGTTGCTGTGTGCTTCCTCACTATTTGGGCTATTATATGTTTGCTGCTTTTTTTTTTCTTTTTTCTTTTACTTAAAACTGTAATGCATAATACATACAATTTAATAAATTTCTTCTGTAATATCATTTTAAGCAAAATAGTATTCCACCATATGGATATTTTATCATTTATATCACAAGTCTTAGGTAGTAAATAATTTTATACACTATAAAATACTCGTGTATATTTAAAAATGAATTCTTAACATTAAATGTACTGATATGAAAGTACAATTGGCACCCAGGATGCTTTCATTTTAATGTCCTTGCCTTAACTACATCTACAAGGACCTTTTTCCCAAAGTTACATTCACAACTTACAGGTAGACATGCCTTTCGGATGGGCACGCATCATTTAAAGCATCAGAGTACGTTTGTAGTCTTCTTTCTGGACTAAGTTAATTAAATGTAGAGCCTGGGTGAGTTGTCTCACAAAGGAGATATGTTTCAGGAACACCTTTTTGGTTGAGACCAAAGGGAGAGGAGATATTTTAGATGTGGTGGCTGCTGTAGCCAGAAGCCCCTCCTTGGGAAAGTGGAGATGTGTTGGAGGATGAGTAGGATTGTTCTACCACTGTATTTCTGAGTATATTTGTGAAGTAGTTTTTGGTGCCTCTTTCAGATATGTGCATCAGAAGATGTGAAAGGAATGTGTTTTAAAAAAAATGTCACCAGAGCCTGGGCAACAGCATCATGGGAAAGGCAGGTTCCCCAGCCAATGCTGGGTCTGTCTGGGCAGCAGTCTTGTACAGAGCCGGTTGACAAAGGCCAGCATCTAGGGAGGTGAAGCCACAGAGGGCCAGGGAGACAAGGTCTGATGTTCCAGGTGGGAGGATGGGAAACAGGATCATCACCACTTCAGGAGCTTCATTCTTCTTTAGCCAACATATGAGAGGCTGTTCTCTACAGGCAAGGTGCTGGGCTAAATAAAGAAAGGCCAAAGAGCTGCCTTCAAAGGTAAGGATGCCTGAAGTAGAGGGAGCACATGCTTCTGCACATAAAGAGCTCAATGAAGACATATAGCTCATGTGGACCTTTATCATGTGGCCTGTATGTAGCATGCACCAAGGACCACTGGCTCTAAGTCAGCAGGTTCCAAGGGAGGAAAACAGTGAATGCAGACTGGCTGGGGAGTTCCAGAGCCAGGGCACTGCAGGCAGGCAAGGCAAAGGCAAGGGTCCGGTGTGTAAAGGTCTCTGTGCTGCTGCCTTTTCCCTGCCTGGTTCTAGGTGGGGGTCCTGCCCCCCAATTAAATGCAGATGTGCATGGATGGACCAAATGGGCCAGAAACTACTCATCTAAATGAGTTAGCACCCCTGGGCTGATAAGAAGGGGAAGGTATTCCTTGAGTGTCTGCTCTGTGCCAGCTACTGGGTGTGGTGTTTTCACATGCATGATCCTAATTATGTCTCAGAAGTTAGCACAGTGGGTATGAATCTACAGTCTACTGCTAAACAATGGGGCATACTTACCTAAACTGCACTCTGCCCTCAGGGAGGTACTTGGACTCTTATTGATAAGAGAGTTTGGCTAAGGTGGTTTCAAAATGTGAGAAAATGCTCATGCTATAATATTAATTAAAAAAAAAAGATTTAAAGTTATATATAGCATAGATAGAATTAAAACTACTTATTGCAAAGTGAAATTTGATATGAAATGTAATATTATAAGAGGCAGTATGTTATGTGTATTCATATTAAAGGGGTGAGTAGGAAAACATTCTATGGTGGGAAGTTCACCGCAAGTTTAATATTGCTTTTCCCTCAGTAGTTTTGACTCATTATGCTCATCTTTATGCCCTCCCCTTACTATAACTCATTTACTTGTTTATTTCATGAACAAGAGAGAGAGAGAAAGAGAGAGAGAGAGAGAGAGAGAGAGAGAGAAACAGGCACCCTCAACAGATTCTGCATAGTTCATGTTTCCCTCTCTGTTCATAGAAAGTCCCATTCCCCATCCCTTGACCTCATAAGTGGCCTGTCTGCTTCCCACTCCATGCTAATCTTGGGCAATCCCATTGACATCTTTGATCTTGATGACTATGAACAGCTGTCACTCTCAATTCTTGTGTTAATTTCACTTCTGTAGCTCCATCTAAGACCTTATACTTGAACTCCAGACTGGCATTTCCAACTGTGACATAGAGAGATCTTTCCAGGTGTCCCTTGGAGCCTTCAAAGTCAGTCATTATCTTTGCCAACCTCTCTTTCTGTTGCCATCCCCGAAAAGCCCCTCATCTCTAGACAGGGTTGCTCAGTTGTACAGACTCCCAAGTTTCACAGAAGTTTGGAAATCACTCTTACACCCTCCTCTTTCTCACCCCACACTGAGTCAGGTGTCAAATTGCCAATTCCTCTGCCTGCATCCACCAGTCTCCCGCAGTGGCGGCTTGCTTTCATGGCTTTCATCCAGGGCCTCATCATCTCACAGTTGGCAAATTTTCAGTAGGGAGGGTCCCATTGGTTCAGCCTTTGTTTTGGATAGATATTCTGGCAGTGTGGGAGGGTGGGTGGGGCAGGGAGCTGCTGAGGTGACGTCCAGGTCCACAACCTCCCTCCTGTTCCCCTGGAGTTTATTCTAATTCTGCAGGCTCAGAAGAAAGCATTTTCATCTCTCTCTCTCTCTCTCTCTCTCTCTCTTTCTCTCACTCTCTCTTTTGAATTCTTTCAGTTTTATTTAGAGAAACAAAATAACTTAAAAAAAACTTTTACAGTTTGCAAAATCTTATTCCATTGATCTCTCTCTAACATATCATATTATTTTTTCTTGAAAAGTAATAAACGATTCAGAGCTTATTAGCATATGTAGATAATTCACTTCTTTTCTCCTGCTGCGGATCTTAAGTGATATTCTGGCTCACCTTAGCTGGAAATTCCTGCTAGTTTTGCCTGAATAATATAGACAGACTTAAGGTTGCTTTTATTAGTTAGGAGAGCTTAAGACTAGATTACATATAAAATCTTTTATAAAGTAAATTTCTCACTGACTTTTACAGACAGATAAAGGCAGGAATTTATAGGGCTTTAGCCACTGCCTGGCCAGCGCTGACCCCCCTGGTGATGCTGATGAGTAAGAAGATGTACCCATTAGCAGCGCATATCTCTCTGGCATAGAGCATTGACTCAAAGACGGACAAATACCTGGTTTCTGATCTTCAGAGAAAACACAAGAACACAGTCTTTTTTTTTTTCCTTCTTTTCTACTATCTATCTGTCTTCTTCGCACCTTCTCTGCCTTTGTTCTTTTAACCATCTTCACAGTATACATACAACTTTCATAGGACTGGTTTATGGTGGGATTTCTCTTAAATACCCATTAAAAAGAGGATATATTTGAAGAGGGTTTTTCCTACCTGTGGGGCTGAAGAGTTGTTTCTGAGTTGAGTGGAAGGCGAGGGGCAAACTCTGAGGGTGAATCTGACTGAAACAGTAACCAGAAGTAGAAATATTAGCCCATGTCCTGGTTCCACCACCATAGAAATTAATTGGTGGAAATTCCACTGTGTCTGTGTCATCCAGGACTGCTCTTCCCCCTCCCTGGAATTTAGTGCATAGCTTGGTGCAGAAAAAGAATTTAAAGCATGATAATGTTAATACAGTAAACCTGAGGCAGGACATAGCAAATGAGTGTGGGCAACTTTGAGGTTTTTTGGTGCAAGATTACTGGTGTTTTCCAAGTCTAGGTCAGAGTCAAGCAATTGTCCAAGGCAACAGGAGGGCATTAGAAAGCCTACAGAGGGAATACTACTGGTTGGCAAAAGCTGACTTTTAGCAGAACCAGTGTAAAAACAGTGCTGTGAGGGGAACCAGCAGTTAGCGTAATGGCTATGTCGCTGGGCTCCCACGTAGTCGACCGCGGTTCGTGTCCCCGACCCGGTGGCTTAAAACTCACGCCGGGCGCGTGTGCGTGCGTGCCCAAGATCCCGAGAGGAGAATGGAGGAGAAGGGATTGTGGCATGACCATCCCCCCTGGGGGGTGATTTCTCGCTTTCTGTCTCTATGTCTCTCTCTGTCTGTCTGGCGAGCGCACGCGCCCTACAGTGAAAATCTCTCAAAAAAAAAAAAAACAGTGCTGTGAGGGAATAGGGGTTAGGCTTTTCCTACAGGGATTGCTGAAGTACTCACAGATTGTGGCTGAACTCCACCTTCCCAAGAGTATGGAGTCCAAACCTGTCAAAATCCCTTTTTGCTGAGTCGCATGTGATCCTGGCATTGCCACTGGTGGTCTTTTGTCCCTCGCTGCCAGACAATGGTCCTATTCAACAGGACCATGTTAGATTCCACATTAGCCTGTTTAAAGATGCCTGCCTCAATACCTTAGCCTGGCTGTAATGATTAGGATCAACACATTTATAACACATGTATAACATGAATTCAAGGTTTAGGTGATGAAGAGCAGAAGAGTAACAGCCTTCAAATCTGCACAGCTTTCTAACTGTACATATGAAAAAAAGAAAGAAAGAAAGCAAGAAAGAAAGAAAGAAAGAAAGAAAGAAAGAAAGAAAGAAAGAAAAGAAAAAACCTTGCCAGTGCTTTTGCATCAAAGAGAGATGCAACTTGCTAATTGAAAACTGGTTTGCATGGTGGAAAATATGGAGATACCAGCTATGTAAATTAGCGTATTCTCAGATCTAAAGGAAATCATGCCAGACCAGGAGGAAATTAAGCAAATTACAAGAATGAGGAAACAACTCTAGAAGAAAATTGAAAGCACTTGGGTGCTTTAGTTTCTCTGGGGGGGGGGGGGGTGTTTTTTGTTCCGCGGGGGGGGGGGGGGATGATTGCTAACAAGCAGAGAGGTTTGGAGAGCCCCAGGTGTGTCTGTGCCTTTGGTGGGTGGGTGCATGCTCTCCCAGCCCGGTCATGGTGGG
The DNA here is from genome assembly GCF_000334495.1 of Tupaia belangeri chinensis. Lineage (NCBI taxonomy): Eukaryota > Metazoa > Chordata > Mammalia > Scandentia > Tupaiidae > Tupaia > Tupaia belangeri. The sequence goes on along the minus strand of NW_006159672.1, from coordinate 4,851,472 downwards.
CTTCTCAGGCCGGGTCTTAAGTGCCTGGATCATAATACTAGACTCCAAGAAGTCCTTCTGCATATTTCTAAGAAGCACTGGTCTTATACTGGCCTTAAATGTGGTTGGGTTCCTCCAGTTTAATGACCTAAAGAGTTCATTAGCACATGCAAGTCTCTACTTTTAGCAGGAATTGGGCTGGGTTCCGTGGGCAGGAGATCAGAAGGAGACTGGGCATCTTAAGGACTAGAGAGCTGCATGAGGGAGGACAGCCCAAGAGGCTGGGACGAGCGCCGCCTGGCGGTGACTACATGTGACCAGCGCAGAGCCAGGCTTGGTTATGCAGGAACCCTGTAAAGGAGGGTTTTAGGGAGAAGGATCTGTCCTTGGTCCCAGGGTGCTCAGAGTGCAGCGTTAGTCCGCGTGTGATGTGGGATAGAGCGTAGTTCCGTGCCTAGGGGGATACAGAACGAGTTCACAGAAAGTGAGCCCACTAGACAATGGGGACATCTTGTGCAAAGGCCCTGAGGCTACCTGCCTGGTGCGTTGTAGCTGGCGATGGGGCTGCCCACAGGGGAGGGCTCAGAGGTCTAAAGCATCTGGGACGCAAGACTTTAGGACAGAACCAAAGGCTCCATTTTTGGACCATAGGGATCGATCAAGGTTTAGGAAAATGTGTGGCAGGTTTGTCCGAGGGAGAAATCTATCGGTACCCAGTAGCGTCCAGGTGCCTGTCTGCCTGCAGTCCAATATCTTCTCCTGACCCTGAGCTTTGGTCTCCGACTAAGCCAATGGCAAACAGTCCATTCAATATCCCAGCCAGTGCCCTAGCCCCGCCCGAGTGGCAGGACTTGCCTGGCTAGGGTGCCGCCACCTCTGCTGGGCTTACCATTGCTTGCGAAGCCCAGATGCCAGCCGCCTCCTCGTCAGTACGCACCGTCCTAGGGAGCCAGAGGCAACTAGAGGAGGTGCCAGAGCCAAAGGGTGGGGGAACCGGAGCAGGGGAACCTGGCCAGGCGCGCCCTCTGCCTTCGCCTACCCGCGTCCTCAGCGCCAGGGGCCTTAGCGCGCCCCCGCCAGCCTCTCGCTCTGGTGTCCAGCGGCGCAGGAAGGCGGGGATAGGGTCTGAGTTAGGGCGGGGGGACAAGGGCAGGCAAGGGCCGGATCGGGGAAGTGCTGACGAGTGGGGTACCGGGTCCAGAGGCTCTGGCGGGCGGGAACTGGGCCAGGGAAGGGTACGAGAGGCAGCGCCCGCGCCGGCGACCACGCTCCGCTGGGAGGGAGGCGGGCAGAAGGAGGGGCTCCCGGGGGC
>NW_006159672.1:4837733-4849912 GCF_000334495.1 Tupaia belangeri chinensis | reverse complement strand
GCCCGGGTGGCAAGCCTTAGGAGAGCCCCTGCTGCCGCTGCTGCCGCTGCCCTCTGCGCCAGACCACGCTGCCGCCACCGTGCACCACTACCCCTTGCTCAACGGGCAGGTAACGTGTGGCCCCCGTCCGCGACCTCGGGCTCAGGGTTGCCGGCTTCCCCCAAACCCCTTGGGCTCAGTCCTCGCCCAGCACTGGGCGGCGGTGGCCCTCCGGCTTGTGATCTTTCCTTCCCTCCTAGTCCTAGGCTTCTCAAACCATCAGGAGGCAGCCTGGTAGCCATGCATCGGCAAGAAAGTTCATGCTTCGACGTCCCGTTTTGCCTTTCGGCAGTTTTGCAGTATCTTTTCTTGATCTTTCAATCTCGCAGTTTAGAGATCTGCATCCTGAGGACAGAGTTGGGACAGCCTAGCCACAACTTTCACCCGGTCCAGGGGGTCGCTGTCCAGAGCGCGGTGCTGAAGTAGCCTCTGCCAGAGCCGGGCGTTGCAGCCGCGTGTCTTGGTTGACTTCTCACACAGAAGTTAATACTTTTACAGTCTCTGCCAGACTTGAAAAGCTAGCTGAGAATCAATAGCTATTTCTGATTCTGATCTGGTTTGGATTTTTCCCCCTTTCATTTGAAAATAGATTCAGGGCAATGTTTAAGAGAATTCAAACCAATGGAAACCAGCAGGGAAAGCTAGCCTTCAGTACCGAAGCACGAATATTACTAGTGATTTCCCTAACTACCCTAGACCTGCCTGAGTCCAGCAAATTCGCTAATGCTATATTGCACTTTAGAAGAGTTGTGCTTTTAAAGCTTGGAATTAAAAAGGAAAAGTGACTGTACCTTTGATTGATGGTGCAACAAAGCAAGACAATCTGGATTTGGGAAAAATCCCTCTTTTTACCATCTAATTTTGCAGCTCCATTCAAACCAGGAAATAACACGTATTTTAGCCCAAGGATTGGCCTCATTAACATATTCAAATGAGTGTTATGTTTGAATAAACCATTTAATTAATTTAATTGCAATATTGTTAGCTTTCCTGAAAGAAATTGTTAAGCTCCTCCTTAAATTGGTCTTTATATTTAATGATATATTACATATTCAATGCTGGATATCATATTTTGATGTCAGATGCAGTTCATATTGTGTTTTATTGAATAAACGTTTGTAGTTTTTGCCATATTTTCGAAGAGTTGTTATAGCACAGTGCTACCACTAGAGGTATATAATGTCAAGAAACTACAGTTTTTTTCTCCCCTCAATTAGAAAACTGCATTTTTTTTCTGGTATAAATTTTTTTTAAAAAAAGATTAAACAAAAGCTTGAGATTAACATCCTTGCTTTATATGTTCTATTAAGTAATAAAGCTTAGAGCCAGAAAAACATTTTCACATAGCGGGAAAATTGAAATGCTTTTATGGTTTTAAAACAATAGATATTGAAGTGTTCTATGTTATTGAGCAATACATTTTATTAGTTCTACTTTGATGAAGACTCAGTTATTTTAATTTGGGAATCTGTTTCTAAGTAGTCTGCCTCTTTTTCATGTTTACCGTTTTATTCTGTGCATTGGGACCTTCAGTTAGATGATACTTTCATTTTCATTACTGTAGAATATATTTGTATAAGTGAACCTTGGGAAACTTTGCTTCTGGACTTCTTAACTATTTTTACTTTGAAAATATTAACTAAGTATTTTTTTAAATAATAAATGTAATGAATACAAAACACTATATTGAAAAGAATATCATAAAAATCTAGCTCTACATTTGCTTATGAATTCAAGAATTATTGTAAAAATACCAAGCATTTATCCTTTCCATTGTGGTTTCTCATTATTTCAGGACAGAAGCACATTTCTTACCGTGTTCTCATATTTTTGTACTTAGTAGTTATTTTTCAGCATCAAAGAATGCACTGTTAGTAATGCTTTGTGATGACCCAGATATGAAAGTTTTTATATATTTTTCTTTGATTTATAAACATTTATAGTTTTTAAGGACTGAAGAAAGAGGAATTTTTCTCATGATCAAATACATGTATTTAAAATTTTCTATTTTGAAGGCCTTATTCTGGCATCTTGCTACTAAGTAGAGTGGATTGATTTAGGATAATGAGCATTCCTTTTTCTCTCTCTCTCTTGGTTGCAGTGGCTATTTGGTGGCCATTCTCCATCAATAGGACTGTCTCCCTCTTCCACTGTGGAATTGGTACCCATTTTTCCACATGTCTGCCCATCTACACTTCCACCTCCTGTTGGGAAAAGTTGGATAGATAAAAGGATACCTAATTGTAAGGTAAAAATTCAAGTAATCTAATTAGATAAATAGACTTTTAGTTATGAAGCTGTTGGGTATTATTGTAACAGAAAACACTGTTTTGTTATTGTTGTTTTAGTTTTGGTATGAGGTGCATGCACTCACCGGGAAAAGACAAAGAGAGACAGAAAGAAAGATAGGGAAAGTGAGAAAGCACCCCTCAGGGGATGGACATACCGCAATCCCTTCTCCATTTTCCTCTTGGAGTTCTGGGCATACACTCACACAGGCCTGGAGTGGTTTTTAAGGCTTCCAGGTCTGGGACTACAACCACATAGTTGACTGAGTGGAATCCAGCCTCCCTGGCCACCATACCATAGGCTAGACCATCTATTTTCTAGTTGCAATAGATTGACCATCTAAGTTTACACCAAAATCATTTCAGAATTGGATTGATCTGCTCAAAAACATCAGCAGATGGGAGGGCATTTGTTTTCATTTAAAATACTTGAACTCCATAGAGCAATGTGCAATTTCTAATTTCTGAATTAAAACCTACTTTTTAAAATGTTTCTGTTTTCAAATCTGTAAACATTAATCAAAATCTAGCCTTAGACATAATATTACACGAATTTAAATTATAAAAGTAAGTTTTTCTTGCTACTAGTGCTTTGCATTTTCATCTTTCTGGTGGTTTGTTTTGGCTTTTGAATTCAAATTTACTGACTATATTTTGCTTACTTGAAAACTAAAGAAAAAGTATGTTGAATTGTTCTGCAACACACTAGTGATCTCATTGGGATGACTCCAATTCGTAAACTAGCTACTGGGCTGAACTGACCAAGTCAGTAGCAGAGGAACAGTCCAGTCTAGGAGACTTTAATTAGAAGATTGGTATCAGAATCCCATGGATCTTTCTTCAACTTTTAGAATGATGCTTTTGGGGACCAGTAGGTGGCATGGTGGTTAACTGGCTGACGGTGGTTCAAGTTCTGGACCTGGCAGCTTGAAAATCAGTCTAGGCTTGTGTGCATGCATGCCTGAATCCCAGAAGGAGAATGGAGGAGAACGGATTGCAACATGGCCATTCCTCCCAGGGGAGTGATTTCTCACTTTCTCTCTCTCTGTCTCTGCCTTTCTCTGGCAATTGCATACACCATATGGCAAAAATCTGGGGGAAAAAATGCTTTTATATAGTTCCCAATAATAGAATGTAAAATATTTGATCAACATAAGACAACATAAATATTTTCACAGTAGTGTTTAGATTTTATTATGTAACTTGCCTGAAATGTTTTTCTTGCATTATTTTTGGACAGATCTTTTTTAATAATTCCTTTGCTCTGGACTCAACCTGGATACATCCTGAGGAATCAAGATTGTTACATGGACATGAAAAGCCTCATTTGCTGGCAAATCAAGTAGCTATGTCCCTGTCCAGGCCAGCTCCTGCTTCCAGGCCTCTTCCCACAGTGGTGTTAGCACCTCAGCCTATACCAGGTTGGTGCCTAAATAACAGTAAAAATGTGCTTGTATTTTTTATATTAGTCATAAGATAATTTGAAGTAGAGAACCTATGTTTAATGAAATAATTCTCTTAGTAAAATATAATTATGTTTCATGGGCATGAATCTTGTTTTTATGAGTCTTGGGTAGATTACCCGCTATGTTTTCAAATATAGGATCTATTTTTAAGATAAAGAGATGGCTGACAGAATTTGTACAGAATAGTATTTGCAATGCTCAGTTTTTAGAGTGGAACCTTGCTTTATGCTGACAGCTATTAAGATAGGGATACTCACTTATCTGTCATCGTAAAGAATGTTTCTCATCTGAAGTGAGGTGCATGCAATGAAGTTTGCTGGTCTATAGGACCAGCCTTCATATTGAGGTGATATTGGGGATTGACTATAAAATGCCATGATGGGAAAATGGATTTTTGTTCTGTCTTTGAAATCAAGTGTCCTGAAAGAACATTTGTTCTTGAACAGGGTCCTTAAAATAATCCCTGAATGAAGGGTGGTATCATAAACCTTTATAGTAACAGGAGAATAAAGTCATATTATGAATTTTTGAGTGGATTTTTAAAAATCGCCTTAATGTATAATTGCATTATAGAAACAAATGTTGCCCGTGCCAATATTGTCTTGCAACATCTTCCATTATGGAATATTTTATGACTTCAGAATTACATTATCTTCCTGTAATTTCCTGCCTATCAAACTTGCCTCAATACATGTCTGTAAAATTTAGTAATAAGGAAATATTCCTGTGGAATAATACAGTGCTGGTTTAGGAGATATTTATTTTCTTCTTTGTTTGCCTACATATTTATTCCAATTTGCTACAAAGCTTGTTTAGTAATAAGTCATGAAGAACAACTCAACTATTTGTATTTCTCACAGACCTTAATGATTCTTGACTGAAACTTGCCTTCTGTCCTTGTAATTATACATTACTGATGAATTGAAATCTGAATGAGCATTGTGCATGCATACATTTATAAATATTTTACACTAAGATGATCATATTTCCCATTTAATTTAATGATGATAAAAGACAATTAGATGGTAAATACTTTACCAGAATGCCATGACTTTGGATAGTTCTTTTGGTATGTGGAAAAATAATATTTAATTTCCAAAATCATTGACAGTAATTGTCACCAAAATAATCAGCAAATTTAGTTTTTAAAAAATAGTGAAACAGAGACCAGCAATTAGCATAATGGCTGTGTCACTGGACTCCCATGTAGTCGACCGCGGTTCTAGTCCCGGACCCGGTGACTAAACCTCACTCCAGGCACGTGTGCGTGCATGCCCAAGATCCTGAGAAAAGAATGGAGGAGAAGGGATTGTGGTGTGGCCATCCCTCCTGGGGGAATGATTTCTCACTTTCTATCTCTCTGTCTCTCTCTGTCTTTCTGGTGAGTGCATGCGCCAAATAAGGAAAACCTCTCTTAAATAAATAAATAAATAATGAAACCAGTTCACCTGTTTCAACAAAATCTTTGCATCAGCTTTCCTCTGCTCAGCTCATCCCTACAAATAAAGCAAACATCCAAATAAACATATTTGTTGAACTGAGCTGGATATTACTGTGGGTAGAAATGTGGGGCTGGGTGATCTTTGAGATTTGTATTAATTGCACCATCCCTCACCTATTGTTGATTAAGAATTAACTGGGTGACACATGGTCTCAGATAATATGAGGACATCTTTAATGAATTTGAGTAAGTCATCTAAAATTTAATAAATACTTAAAGAACTCTATTTTTATGTGGACTTATTTATGATTACAATAATGATGATGATATACCTTTATACTCAAATCTCAAAAACAAAACAAAACAGACTATTGGCTACTTTAAGTGCAGAAAATACTTCATTCATTAGGAAACCTAAAGTATCCATGAACATTTTCTCTGCAGGCATGGTGCAAGAAGCTGTAGTTGTCCAAGGCTCTTGCCATAAAAAAATACAAAAACACAGACCGAGTGATTTAGAGATTTATTTCTCACAGTCTGGAAGCTGGAAGTTTGAGATCAGAGAGCCAACATGGTTGGGGGCTGATGAAAAATTCAATGAGCTGGCTTGTAGTTGACTGCCTTGCTAAGTCTTCACATGGTGCAAGGACCACGTCAGTTCTCTAGATGAGAGGTTTCTCTAAAGGCATTAATCTTATCATGACCTCATTTAATCTGGAGTGCTTCCCAAAGGCCCTCACTTTCTATTATCATGACCTTGGGGGTTAGGGCTTCAACATATGAATCTCAGGGTTGGGTGAATAGGGAGACATATGCATTCAGTCCATACAAGTTCTGTTAAAGAGCTTACAATCTAGTCTAGACTATGCAAGTCAGTAGATAATAACAATGCAATAATGTGTATTCTCTGCAAATGTCTGAGGAGAGCCTTAGGACAGGAATCATCAGGGAAGGCCTCTGGGGTTGATGTTAACCCAAGGCAGGAAAAGAGGAATGGAATTAAAAATAAATGGAATAGAGTGTTCTAAGACACAAAACCATAAAAAATGTTGTATGGTCAGGTAAGAGCAAGTACCTGAGTGTGGCTTAGCTGCAGAAGATGTGAAGTGGTAGAGTTACAACAGTAGGTGCAAGAGCTCGAGGGGCCTCTTCTTTTTCTTTTCTTTTCTTTTTTTCTTTTTTTTTTTTTTGAGAGATATTTGCTATAGGGTGCATGCACCCGCCAGAAAGACAGAGAGAGACAGAGAGACAGAAAGTGAGAAATCACCCCCCAGGGGGGTTGGCCATGCCACAATTCCTTCTCCTCCATTCTCCTCCTGGTATCTTGGGCATGCATGCACACATGCCTGGTGTGAGTTTAAGCTACCGGGTCCGGGAGTTCAGTGACATAGCCATTATGCTAACTGCTGGTCCCTCTAGGGGCCTCTTCATGGAGGATGCAAATAATCGAGTTAGTTGTGAGTCAGTCGTGAGTCAGTCCTGAGCTCTCTGTGAAGTTGTGAGAGATTTTTACATTAATCTTCCACTCAGGATCCATGGCTCTTCTGGGAAAGTACGAATTTACCCTTAGGAAGCAAAGAATCTACAAATGAGGCAAAGAAACTTTTCACTGATGAATAAATTTAAGCATACAAAAATATGAAACACTACAACTATTCTAGGAACTAAGGTCTCCAATTAATAATTTAGTGACTTTTTAATCGGTGTAAATGGGTTGGATTGAGAAGTAATCTAAGACTTATTAATTCCCAGGTCCCAGAATTTGTTGGCCCAGGGTGAGACAGGTGGGGTGAGGCAACATGTATCAGCACAGTCAACTCTCTTCTTTCCAGAAGCTTCTGTTAGTCATTTGATTTCCTCCTACCAACACTTCCCTTCTCCCTTACAATGGAGAATACCTCCTCTTCTTAGGTTAAAAAAAATAGGGAGTTGCGCTGAATTGTAGGTCAGTTTAGAAATAGCACTCTCTAAGGCGTCTCTGTGCTATCATTCTAGAAGAACTTTTTCAAATTATTCGGAAATAGAATGATTTATATTGAGAGTATCAATCAATGGGAGGAGAAGATAATTCAGCTTCTGTTCAGTAAAGATACATGAAGTAATCGTGTGTTGCTGAAAGCTGGAAATTTGTCTAAAAGTGTCCACATCATTTTGCTCTTCTGCTTAAGCTTAAAGAGCCTAATTCTAGCGACTGGGCTAGAACAACCAAGCAAACACTGGTTGTGCCTCTCCTCTTTCAAAGATGACTCAAGATAGATAAATGGAGAGAAATGGCGGATAGTATCTGAAAATATTCTGCTTCCTTTAAGATTCATTCTCTGTAAAGATGCAGAAGAAAAACACATCTGGAAAATGGATTTGCACAAGAACTTGTAAACATTTTGATAAATCAACTCTTTTTTCTAGAAATAATTTTTACTCTAGCGTGCATGTACTTACCAGAGAGAGAGATGGAAATATAGAAAAATTCTTAAGAATACGTCGATGTGACAAGGAAAACAAGATTGTAATAATGAGAGGTGAGAGATGTGTGAACTAGAAAATAAGCTACAGATATTTATTTGACCTCTTGAGAAAACTAATAGAATGAAGCAGAAGTATTAAAAGTGACAAAGTAAGTCATGTATCCTGCCCACACCAGTCTGGTGATATTTTATAAACTGAGAGGCTCAACTTAAAAAGAATGCAGATGTTAATATAACTTCAGGTAGTTTGCAGTATGAAATGTGATTAGTTTAGAGAATTATGAAGAAAAATGTTGGTGATAGGAGAAATGCACACCCCACAAAATAATAGTAAGAATACATAAGCAAGGAAAAGATATTTTCAAAAAGCAATAGTTTGACTTTGCCATATCTATCATTTTCCCCTCGGTTTCTACTTTGTCTAAAATTAACGTTGCTGCTACTCTACCGGCATCTTGAATTTTATTTTTCTTATCAGTCGTTGCCTTATTTTTTTGTATTAAGTTCAGGTCAATTGTTTAAAAGTGTAATCCCTGAATTTGCCTTTTAAAAAAATACTATTTAACAATTTTATATTAGGTCTGCTATTCTTTTGTTATGCTTTGGAATGTTTGCTTGATTTTATTTAATTTTGTTTTATATGGTTATTTGGAATGTGCTCAGACTGATTTTTTTTGTTCTCATGCAATTATCAGTAAGATTATTTAAAAACAGTAGTAAATTTACATTTTATCAACTTTCATATCATAACAATACTTTATAATCCTTTCATGAAACATGAGAAGTTTATAAAATAGTTTATTGATACTCTTTTCTTTTTTCTTTTAAATTTCTCAGCTAAGAAGTAAATCCAAAGCAGGAACCAATAATGAGAGAGTCATGTTTTAAAATATCTGTAATTGTCAACAATTTCTGTTAATCTTATCAAATTTATGTGAACATTTGTTAATGTGAAATAAGTGAAAAATTTAAAGCCATTTTCTTAATGGGGAAAAGATTATTATAGTAATTATAATCTGAACAAATGAAAGCAAATTATGTTGATAAAATTAAGAAAATAAAAAGGGAAGAATAAACTCTTTAAAAATATTTTATCTTTTTTTTTTTTGAAGAGGTTTTTGCTATAGGGCGTGTGCACTCACCAGAAAGACAGAGAGAGACAGAGACAGAAAGCGAGAAATCACCCACCAGGGGGATGGCCACGCCGCAATCTCTTCTCCTCCATTCTCCTCTCAGGATCTTGGGCATGCACACAAATGCACCTGGTGTGAGTTTAAGCCACTGGGTCCAGGACTCGAATCGCGGTCGACTACATGGGAGTCCAGCAACATCACCATCATGCTAACTGCTGGTCCCAAAAATATTTTATCTTTTTTGAAAGAAGCAAGGTAGTAAGAGAATTCCACATTCAAAGTCCAGGTATGCAAAGTTATCTAAGACAAAAACTAAACCAGGACTCCTACTTAGCAATTTAGAAAGTACTGAATCAAATGCAATAGCATCTACTACTTGAGAAAGAAGTGGAGCATGGAGTGACCTTTGCCTGTGGCACAGGAATATGGGGATAGCTGAAATCTGTGTTGGGGTGCAGATACTGAGAAAGATTGTTAGATACTATAGAATTTACCTTGAGCAAAATGTATTGTTAAAGGATTTTGGAGTGGGACCAGCAGATGGCGAAATGGCTACATCGCTGGACTCCCATGTAGTTGACCACGGTTTGAGTACCAGACCTGGTGACTTAAACTCACACCTGGCATGTGTGTGTGCGTGCCCAAGATCCTGAGGGGAGAATGGAAGAGAAGGTATTGTGGCGTGGCCATTCCCCCTCTGGGGGTGATTTTCCAGTCTCTATCTTTCTGGCAAGCACACGTGCCTTATGGCAAATTTTTCGGGGAAGCACCCCTGCCTTATGGCAAAAACCCCTCCAAAAAAAAAAAAAAGGATTTTGGAGTATGTATGTGGGGCATTGAAAGTAATCATGATAACAAAATACAAAACAAAAGCAACTCTTATTTTTAATTGCTAGAGGGCATGTACACTTTCCAGAAAGATGAAAGAGAGAGCGAGAGAAAAGAAAGCATCCTTAAAAGGAGCATGTTCAAACCACAATACTTTTTTCCTCATTATTTTTTCTTACTAGTGTTTTGGGATGCATGCAAATGTATCTGGTTTGCTTTTCAAAAGGCAAAGGCTAGAACTCAAACCATTGTTGGCAATGTGGGATCTGGTTCACTTCATCGCCATGCTATGGGGCAGGTTCACAAGTGAGCTCTTGAACATAAACACATGACCTGGTCACTAACTTCTTGATACAAGAAGAGATGTGACCATTCCCAGGAGTAAAATCTATTTATCTCATCCTCCATTGTTCTACTCATAATGTGTAGCATTTGATTAAAAAATTATAAAATACACAAACCAAGGAAGAACTGATAAATCACCCTGGAGATACAAAGTAATTGACAGAATAGATTCTTAGATGACATGGATCTTGGAACTATCAGAGACTCTAAAATAACTGTGATTAATATATTACGTGATTTAATATAAAAGGGTGCACAAGGAATAGATGAAGAATTTCAACAGAGATATGGAAAAATATAAGATAACCAAACTGATATATTAGAAAAAATAAAACATGGTATCAGAAATGAAAAATTTCATTAATGGGGTGATACAACTATAAAAGAATTGATCAAGTTGGGAACCAGCAGTTAGTGTAATGGCTATGTCACTGGACTCCCACGTAGTCGACTGTGGTTCACGTCCCAGACCTGGTGGCTTAAAACTCACGCCGGGCGCGTGTGCATGCATGCCCAAGATCCCAAGAGGAGAATGGAGGAGAAGGGATTGTGGCGTGACCATCCCCCCTGGGGGGTGATTTCTCGCTTTCTGTCTCTATGTCTCTCTCTGTCTGGCGAGCACACGCGCCCTATAGTGAAAAACCTCTCAAAAAAAAAAAAAAAAGAAAAAGAATTGATCAAGTTAAAGATAGGACAACAGAAATTACTAAAAATATAACCCAAAGAGAAAACAAATGAAACAACAGAATGTGCCTTCTCAGACTTTAGGCTTGATATATGTATAATTGAAGACCCAGAAAGAGAAGGAGAGAAAATATGGTAGAAAAGAATATTTGAAGAGATAATGACCAAAGGAGAAACAAAAATAATGGAGTTCTAAAAATCTCAGGAAGCTCCAATATTGAAAATAAGAAAAAACAAGTTAAAACTTAAAACTAGATACCTCAATTCAAACTTATGATTTTAAAATTAAAAATAAATCTTAAAAAGAAACAGAGGGGAAAAAAAGACATTGCACAGATAGGAACAAAGATTCAAATCACAGTTTTATTGTCAGAACCTAAGCAAGCCAAAAGACAACAAAGTGATATATTTAGAGTACTGAAATAAAAATCTCCTAATTCAGAACTTTATATCAAGCAAAAGTAATGATCAGAAACTAATATGAAATAAAATTTTTCTAATTAAAATCAAACAAAAAATGTATTGCCTTTAGATTTTCAGTTTAAAAGAAGCGTAGTAAGCTTCTTCATATTATTATAGTGCAGGGAAGAGTATTTCCACACAAATAGTTAAGAGTGCTAGAAATTAAATACATTAAAGTAAAATTATTTTTTCTTATTTTTAATTGCTTTCCCAGATAACTAAGTGCACAGGATAAAGTTTATGGTCAGGCACATCACCAACAAATGACTATGGATTAAAAATAAGCATTTGCAAATGTGCTCAACATCATGTATCCTTAAGGAAATATGAGTTAAACCTATGTGGGAGTCTCTACACACCTATTAGAATGGCTATTATTAAAGCAAAAACACAATTACAAGTGGTGATGAAGGCACACAGCAGCTGAAATTTTCTGAAGTTGCTGATGGGAATGCAGCATGGTACAATCATTTGAGAAATCAATTAAGCAGTTTCTTATAAATATGCCTAAATCACATAACCCAGTAATATCATTCTTAGGTATTTACATAGGAAAAAACAAAAATTAAAAACCCATAGAAACATGTACATAAATGTTTCTAGAAGGTGGCTTTACTCATAAGCAGTACTGACTGGTGAATAGATAAACATTCTTAGGTTCATGCAACAGTGAACTATAAATTAGAAATAAAAAGAAATGAACTTCTGATATATGCAACATGACCAAATCCCTGAAGTATTATACTAAGTAAAAGAATTCAGTATCAAGCATTTATATCATATATCATTCCACTTTTGTGGCATGCTGATAAAAGCAAAGCTGTAAGAATAGAAAATACATCAGTGGTTGTGGGAGGGAGGAGGAAGTTGACAATAGAACATAAGAGAGAACATCTTGGAGTGGTGATCATATATTTAAATTTGGCAGTGATTACATGACTATACTCATTTGTTGAAATTCAGAGAACTATACATCTAAGACAAGTGAATTCCACATATAAATAATATGCGTGTGCACTTGACATGTT
>NW_006159672.1:4800233-4832733 GCF_000334495.1 Tupaia belangeri chinensis | reverse complement strand
ATACACAAATAACATATTTGTTTAAATATGATCTTAAAGGAAATTTAGCATCACTTTATGCTTTCACAGTATATCCCATATAAATTAATGTATTACATGATCCTAATCAGTTTACAGCTCTGCAAGATGAGAGATATACCCTTTGAGGTTTTTGCAGAGATCCAAGTGGAAAATCCCAATGACAAATTTTGGGACAAAAAGACTAATTTAGAATTTTAATTTTAGGTAAGTATGTCAAAGATGTCAGGAAACTTTTAACAATATATATATGTGTATATATATATATACACATTCCATCTTTTTCTATAATGTTTTTATTTTGATTTCTTTTATACACTCGATTACATGTTACTTAGCTTGAAAAGTGAATATTCCAACATATTACATTTCTTGCTAGTCTAGTTAACAATATTATAAAGTTATCTTCAATAGATAATAACCCACTTCTTTGTCCCATAAATGACTTGCGTCTCTATCTTCCTCCTTAATGTCCCTCCTCATACACTACTCCTTCACCCACCCTCTTCCCACACTGTATCTGGTGAAAGGGGAGCTCTCCTACACTGCTGGTGAGAATTGTAAATTGGCCCAGTCATGTGGAGAACAATATGGAGATTCCTCAAATATCTACAAATAGAACTACCATATGATCCAGCAATCCCACTCCTTGGTATCTACCCGAAGGACAGAAGAATTCTTAATCAGGAAAGCGCTTGCACATTAATGTTTATTGTAGCATTATTCACAATTGCTAAGCCATGGAACCAACCCAAATGCCCATGTTCAGATGAATGGATTGAAAACAGTGTGGCACATATACTCGGCCATAAAAACAAGACCCTGGCTTTTGACAAAAAGTGGACAAATATGGAAGATTTACTGCTGAGTGAAGCAAGCCAGGCTATGAAGGTGAGATGTATGTCTCCACTATATATGTATGTATTTTAGCAGATACCTTTACTTTTTTTGTCAGTTAAATGTTTCTTTCCTTAGCACCTGATAACAATCCTCTATAACCCACTCTACTACGCACTCTCCTCTCTTACAGTCTCTGGTATCTACACTTATGCTCTACTATCATATCTTCAGATCTCTCAATTTTTGCTATACAGTGTCGATATCTGGTACAAATTGAATAAGGAAATGCAGTGTGTTTCTTTCAAAGTCTGGCTTACTTCACTCAACATTAAATCTGCTATGTTCATCTACTCTGAATTAAGCAATAGGATCTTAATGTTTCTTATAGCTGAGGAACATTCTATAGTGTGTATGTATCACAGTTTTCAACCCAGTCATCAGTTTTTGAACACATAGTTTGGCTTCATGTTTTAGCAATTATGAATAAAACTGTAATAAACATAGATATGCAAATGTCTTTCCAAGTGAGTGTCTTCCTATCCTTTGGGTAAATATCAAGGAGCATGATTACTAGGTCATACAATATTCCTATTTGCAGGTTTTTGAGGAAACTCCATTTTGTTTTGCAGAGGTTGTACTAATTTACATTTCCAACCACAGTGTAAGAGTGTTTTCTTTTCACAGCCTCAACACCTCACCAGCACTTGTTTTTATTTTTTATTTTTTATTTTTATTTTGATCCCAGTCATTCTAACTGGGGTTGGATGGTATCTCATTGTGGTTTTAACTTGCATTTCCCTTATGACAAGAGACTTTGAACTTTTTTTCATATGCATTTTAGCCATTCATCAATCTTCCTTGGGGAGTTTTCTATGCAGTTTATTTATCCATTTTTAATTGAATTATTTACAATTTTTATGGGGGAACTGGTTGAGTTCCCTATATGTTGTGGATATCAACCCCTTGTCTGAGGAATAATTTGCGAATATTTTCTCCCATTCCACTCTAATTATTGTTTCCTTTACTGTGAGGAAACTTTTTAGTTTGATGTAATCCTTCGTGTTTATTTTAGGGATTATTGTCTGTGCTTTAAGGGTCTTATTTAAAAAAATATTTGCCCACTCCAATGTCTTCAAGAATTTCCCTTACATTTTCTACTAGTAGTTTTATATTTTGAGACTTTATATATTTAAATATTTTATCTATTTTCAGTTGATAATTATTTACAATGAGAGATAGAAGTCCTGTTTCTTTTTTGTTTTTCTTTGCAGGTGAATATCCAGTTATTCCTTTGTCAAAGATCAGTTCACTGTACGATTTGGGTTTTATTTCTGGAATCTCTATTCTGTTCCATTGGTGTATGTGTCTAATTTCGTGAGAGTACCATGGTATTTTGATTATCACCACTTTGTAATATATTTTGAAGTAGGATAGTGAGATGCTTCCTATTTTATTCTTTTTGCACAGTGTTCCCTTGGCAAAATGTGGTCTTTTATGATTCCAGATAACTTTTATACTTTTTTTCTTTTTCTGTGAAGAATGTCACAAACAATTGGATTGAAATCATATTGAATGTGTAATTTGGGTAGAACTGATCATTTGATTATATGGATTCTTCCAATATAAGAACATAGTATGCCTTTCCTTTTTTTTTAAAATCATATTCAATTTCGTGTTTTAGTTTTTCATAGTTTTCCTTGTAGAGGTTTTTCACCTATTTGTTAGGTATATTCCTAGATGTCTTATTTGTTATTTAGATATTGCAAACAGGTTTGCTTTCTTCAATTCTATCGGTTCATTGTTGGAATTTATATCCTGCTACTATTACATTTGTTTAAAATAGGTCACTGAGAAATAATAGTCATGTATTAAGACAAAAGTTATTAGCAAAAGACTATTGGTGCAGCAGGTTGTGTAGAGTTTAAGGTGCTGAATTCCACACGGTTAGCTGTGTGTTTCAAGTCCTGGACCCAGTGGCTTGAAAATCATGCCACATGCCTATGCATTCATGTTCTAAATCCCAAGAGGATACTAAAGGAGAAGGGATTGTGGCATGGTCATTCTCCCTGGAGGGAGGTGATTTCTTACTTTCCCTCTCTCTCTTTTTCTCTTCTGTAAGCACATGCACACTAAAACAGAAAGAAAAATGTCTTTACTAAATATATGTTATATAGATTTTTTTAAAGTGCCAAGAAAAATGTTTTACTTGTTTATTTTCAATTTATACTTGAACATCAAATATTCTCCCAAATAGGAGTTACAAAGGATTAGCTAAAGAAAAAAAAATAGCATTATTTTATTTATTAATGACATGACTTTAGAACAATATTGTTAAAATTATTATAGATAAATATTTAGTGATAACAATGGGCTTGACCATGGTTTATATTTTGATAAATCATACTTTAACACAGGGTATAACAATTTACAAGTCAGGTTCTAAGTTCAATTTATTTTAATACTGGATTATCATAGCTGTCAAGACTGAAAAATTATGTTGGAAAACTATTTTTTTAAATCTCAGTCTGCTGTTTGTTTTCAATCGAAGATCCAAAGAAGACAAGATTAAATCCAGTAATCCATGTTTCATAAATTAGTTACCAAAAGGTGAAGAAAGACTTCCTGCAGTGTAACGGTTTCTTTTTATTAAGAACAGGTCAATACTTTAAGAAAACCTTGTTGTTCTAACACAGAGAACCAAAAGTTTAGTTTTCTATCAGTAAACTTTTTGAGATGGACTCAATTTGAAAAATATATTATAAATAATTCCCTTCAAATTTTAGTGAACTTGAGACCAACAGTTAGCCTAATGACCATGTTGCTGGACTCCCATGTAGTCGACCACAGTTTGAGTCCCAGACTCAGTGACTTAAGCTCACGTCGGGCGCGTATGCGTGCATGCCCAAGATCCCGAGAGGAGAATGGAGGAGAAGAGATTGCGGTGTGGCCATCCCCCCGGGGGGTGATTTTTCACTTTCTATCTCTCTGTCTCTCTCTGTCTGTCTAGCGAGCGCATGCGCCCTATAGCAAAAACCTCTCAAAAAAAATTTTTAGTGAACTTCATCATATATGAAATTTCTCTCATAAAACTAGTTATAGGAGTTTGGAGGAAGGGGGTCAGGGATGAAACAAACAAAACATTTATTAGATACAAAAATTAAATCCATCTGTTGATGATAATATATATGACAATGTCTTTCACTTGACTGGAGTGCACAGTATTTATGCTGGAAAAATCCATGTTGTACACTATAAAGAATAGTGATTACATGTAAATTAAAAATAAAATTAAGTAGTTATTTTTTATAAATTGTAGCAACTTCCTCAGACCCTCTATGACTTACTCAAACCTTGTACAATTCTTTCAAGACTTCAGTTTTGGCCTAGATTCCTTCTTATCATTCTGGTATTAACCAGCTATTTTGCTTTAGGATAGGGAAAAAAAGTTCTTTTACTACACAATATTTTTTTTATTTATTATCATCATAATCTTGTTTGTATTATATTGAATTGCATATAACTTTACAGTGTATCACACTGCTTTTTCAAAAGGGAATGCCATGTATGTCAGTCAATACCAAGATATTAAACTTCCCACTTGATTCAATATCTTCTCATTGTTTTCCCTATTCATTATTATTATTATTCCAATTATGTTTTTAACCAATTGATCACTATTTCTCATTTTGCTTGTAAAAAGGCTTTACTGGTTCATTTATTTTCTATTTCATGTATTTCTGTCGAACCTTTATTATTTCTTTTTGCCTGGCATTTTTGGGGTTTGTTGTTGTTTTTCCAATTTCCTGAGGCATGTTTATAGGTTATCTATTTGCCATCTTTCCATCCTTTTCTTATGCACACTAATTGCTATGAATTTCCCTCTTATGACTGCTTTTGCCCTGTCCCATAGACTATGGATACTTGTATACTCATTATTATTTGTGTCCATGAATTTTTTTATTTCAGCCTTAATTTCTTCAGTAGTGAAGAAGTCATTCAGAAGTAGGTTGCTCTGTTTCCATGTGTTTGTGTATTTTCGGGGTCGTTTCCTGAAATTAATCTTGAGTTTAATTCCAGCATGGTAAGATAAGATGCTGGATACAGTTTCTAAGCCTTTGAATCTGTAAAGGCTTGATTTGTGTCCTAACATATGATCAATCTTTTTTATTTTCTTTTTTTGGAGAGGTTTTTGTTATAGGGCACATGCGCTCGCCAGACAGACAGAGAGAGACAGAGAGACAGAAAGTGAGATATCATCCCCCAGGGGGGATGGCCATGCCTTAATCCCTTCTCCTCCATTCTCCCCTTAGGATCTTGGGCATCCACGCACACATGCCCGGCATGAGTTTAAGCCATCCGGTCCTGGACTCAAACCACAGTTGTCTATGTGGGAGTCGAGCGACATAGTCATTTCACTAACTGCTGGTCCCACCATATGATCAATCTTTGAAAAGTTTCCATGCTGAGGTGAGAAAAATGTATATTTTATGGATATAGGGTAGAAAGTTTTATAGATATCTGTCAATCCCATTCAATTTATAGTATAGTTTAGGTCCTGTATCGCTCTATTTTCTGCCTAGAAGATCTGTCTAAAGTAGATGATTGGGTGTTTTGTTTTGTTTTGAGAGTTTTTTGCTATAGGGCATGTGTACTCTCCAGAAAGAGAGAGGCATAGAGACAGAAAGTGAGAAATTATCCCCCAGGGGGGATGACCACACCACAATCCCTTCTCCTCCATTCTCCTCTCGGGATCTTGGGCACACATGTGCACGTGCCCGGTGTCAGTTTAAGCCACCGGGTCCAGGACTCAAACCGTGGTCAACTACATGGGAGTCCAGCGACATAGCCATTATGCTAACTGCTGGTCCTGATAATGGGGTGCTGAGATCTCCAACAATTATAGTATTTCTCCCTATTTCTCCTTTTAGCTCCAGCAGTCTTTCCTTCATATATTTAGGTGCACCTGAGTTGGGTGCGTATATATTTATAAGCGTTATGTCTTCTTGCCGAATTACCCCATTTACTAATATGTAATGCCCTTCTTTGTCTCTTCCTACGTTCTTTGTCTTGAAATACATTTTGTCTGAGATCAATATCACTACTCCAGCCCTTTTTTGATTTCCATTTGCATGGAATATCTTTTTCAAGCTCTTCACTTTTAGTCTATGTATGTCTTTATCCATAAGATGAGTTTCTTGTAGGCAACAGATAGATGGTTTCTGTTTTCTTATCCATTCAGCCAGGCTGTGTCTCTTAATTGGAGAATTTAATCCATTGACATTCAATGTAATTATTGTTATTTCCGTATCTGATCCTATCATTAAGTGAGCCATTTTCTTGGCTTCTTTTTGTTCTCATATAACTGCCTGCATGACTTCTTAGTTTTCCTGGTATAGTACTCCCTTAAGAACCTCTTGAAGAGCTGGTCTGGAATTGATAAATTCCTTCAAATTTTGTTTATCTGAGAATGTTTTTATTTTTTTCCCCCCATATGAAAGATAGTCTTGCTGGGTATAGTATTCTTGGTTGAAATTGTTTTTCATTCAACACTTTGAGTATATTTCCCCATTCTTTCCTTGCCTGCATTGTTGCTGCTGAGAGATCCGATGTTAGCCTGATGGGGTGACCTTTGTAAGTAACTTGATGTTTCTCTCTTGCCAACTATAGTATCTTGTCTTTATCTGTTGTATTTGTCATTCTGGCTATGATGTGCCTTGGAGAGGGTCTTCCTGGGTTGATTCTACTCAGGGTCCTATGTATTTCTTGGGTCTGGATATGTGAATGCCTTGCTAGGTTTGGAAAATTTTCTTCCAGGAGTTCATGGATTAAATTATCTAGGCCCTTCTTATTTTCTTCCTCTTCTGGGATACCAATTATCTGTATGTTGGGACACTTGATGGTATCCAGTATTTCTTGTATATTATCCTCATTTTTCATGGTTGTTTTCTCAATCTTCTTGATTTTTTTTCCTAGGTCAGATGTTTTGTCTTCTACATTAGAGATTCGATCTTCTGCCTCATCTAACCTACTTTTAATACTTTCAAGGGAGGTTTTGGTTTCCTGTATCACATTCTTCAACCCTAGAATTTCCATCTGGTTCTTGTTTAAGGTATCTATTTCTTCTTTCAAATCATGAAAGGACTTCCTCATCTCCTGGAATTCATTGTCTCTTTTCTCTTCCATTTCAGTTAGTTTGGTCACTACAAATATTCTGAATTGCTTATCCTTCATGTCCATGGCATCCACTGTATTGACTGTGGGTGATGTGGGCAACATAATAGCATACTAGGGATGAAGTTTTTAAAGTAGGTTATATTGTATGAATGATAGGATCCAAATCTTGGGAATACTATAGATAATGCATGCATACACATGCACAATGTACACAAATGTACACTGACACAAATACACACAGATAAAAGATTGATGGCAATATACAAACATGTTAATAGTGATTTTTTTTAATGCTGGATGAGAGGTACTTTAATTTCCAACTATATGTCTTTTATTTTCCATTTTAATGATCATGTATTATTTTTATAATCAGAAAACTGCCATAGATACACAAAAATGCTTCTTTTCTCTTCATGTCATTGAAAGAGAAAATATTACCTGCTGCTAGAGACTCTTATCAGCCTCACAGCACTCATGGAACAAAAATAATGGATTCTTGTCTATGTGCTCCACAAAGAAATGGTTGTGCTGAGGCAATGCTTGATTTACACTTTTTTTTTTTCCTCAAGCCTTTTACTATTTCAAAGCATCTATTCAAAGTTCAGTTTGTTTTTATCACATGCTTTCAGGAATAAGATGAGCTTTTAAAAAATTCTGTAACCATGACTTTTGATATTTTATATTACTTCTGAGTATACATATTATATTATTTCTTGTGCCTGCCATAGCAAAATACCATGAACTGGATGGCTTAGGTAAACAGAAATGTTTTTCGTTGCTGCTTAGGAAACCAGAAATCTGAAACAAAAGGGTCTGCAGAGTTAATTTCTTCTAGAGGCTCTGAGGTTCTCTCTCCTGGTTTCATTTGACTGCATGCAATCCTTGGCATTTCTTGACTTGTAGATAACCTGTGTCAATCTCTGCCTCTGTGGTCACCCAGTCATCATCTCTGTGTGTATCTGTTTATTCTTTTTTTCTCACACGAACACTCATCTTTGGATTAGGGCTCACTCTAAATCCAGGATAACTAGTATGATATCATCTTAGCTAATTACATCTGCAGATTCTGAGGTGAATTTTATAGTCGCAACATTCCACATCTGGAAGAACATCGGGAAGTGGTCTTTCATTTCCTTCTTGGAAACAACTGTTGATCTTTGGAGTAGAAAGCATGCCTTATGGACCAGCACAGGTGATACCATCCATCTTTTTTTACACTGAATATCTCTGCAGAGCATCCCTCTTGAGCAAGTTGGTCAAGTTTCCACCCAGGATTGTGGGTCCACTTCATTATAGGATAGGAGTGGAAGAGTAAAGTGGAAATGACAAGTTAATCACACTTCTAGTCAAGAATCAGCACTGACTTCTTAGAAAGTAAAATATAATCTCACAGCTGTTCCTTTATTTCTTTCTCAGATTGGGCTGGAAGCTCAATCTACAGTTTTACTTACAGAGTTGAGAGAGATACACTGCTTTTATATTACGGAAAACCAAATATCTTAGTAGAAGATGTAGGCTGTGTTTGATTTTTCAGAAAACAGATAAGCCTTCTACACTTTCAGCCTGTGGTAGACAGTTTGGGCTCTCCCCATTCACCCCAGTGGATGTTCACACTTCCCTCCAATCCCAGAGAAAAATAAGGAAAGATAAATTCAAGAAATACTGTAAATTACACGGTGTTGATAAAGTCAGAAAAATATTTGCATATGAAAACATTTGTCCAGAGTCACCTTCTAATAAGTTACTCATTGAATAAAGGATATAGAAACATAGTAAATGGATGTAAACACCAGATATACTGTGTGTAAATGAGTAGGGTCTGAGGAAGAACATTTAGAAGAAAAATAGAGAGGCAAAGCATTAATGGGACAAAGATATATGGTGTTATCTGTTGAAGATATTTTATAGTTTTATCAGCTGGACTAGGGAGAAATGTTCACCTGTTGAAATATTCACTTTGTAAGCTAAATAAAGTGATTGAATGTATAAAAGAAAATGAAATAAAATATGTAAATAATAATAAAAATCATTTTAGGAAAGTGATATTACATAAAGATTAAGTGTGCAGAATATTTTTTTGTTTTAATTTTTATATACATTCAATCATATTATTTAGCTTACAAAGTGAACATTTCAATATGTGAACATTTCTCCCCAGTCCAGTTGATCAAAATATCAGAATTTGAAGATAGAATACCTAGCTTCAAAATGACCTTTGGCACTTACTAGCTTCCTGAAATTGGGAAAATTATTTAACTTCCTCATGTCTCAGTTTTCTCATGTGTAAAGTGAGGTTGTTGCAGCAATTAAAAAATACCACTGGTAGAAAATTTAGGAGAAATTCTTGAAGACATTGGAACAGGCAAAGATTTCTTAAATAAGACCCCTAGAGCACAGGCAGTAATCCCCAAATAGATAAGTAGGATTCTATCAAGCTAAAAAGCTTCTTCACATAAAAGAAAACAATAATTAGAGTGAAAAGACAACCCTCAGGTTGGGAGAAAATATTTGCATGTTTTTCCTTGACAAAGGATTGATAGCTAGAACATACAGGGAGCTCAAGCAGCTCACCCATACAAAAATAATTAACAAATGGAGCTCTCCAAGGAAGACCGATGAATGGCCAAAATGTATAAGAAAAACATTTTCAAATCTTAAGGGAAATGCAAAGAAAAACCACATGATTCCATTTAACTCTAGTTAAAATGGCTGGGATAAAAAAAAAATAAGAACAAGTATTGGTAAGGCTGTGGTAAAAAGGGGACCCTCTTATGCCATTGGCAGGAACATAAATTGGTTGAGAAGCTTCTGTTGAAAGCTATATGTAGGTTTTTCAAAAATCTACAAATAGAACTACTTTATAATCTAGTAATCCCACTCCTTCGTATTTACCCAAAGGATAGGAAAACAGTCAGAAAGACAGTTGCACATCCATGTTTATTGCAGCATTATTCACAATTGCTAAGACAAGGAATCAATCTAAGTATACAAAAGCTGATGGCGTATATATGTCATTTGAAAAACTGGGGCATATAAATAGTATGGAACATTGCTCATCTTTAAGAAACAATGAGACCAGGAGCCAGCAAGTGACATAGTGGTTGGGGTGCTGGATTCCACATAGCCAACCATGGTTCTAGTCCCTGACCTGGTGGCTTGGAAAAAAAAAATTATGCCAGGCAAATGTGTGTGCATGCCCAAAATCCAAGGAAGAGAATGAAGAAGGGATCGTGTCATGACCCACTCCCTGGAGGAGTGGGGGCATGTGTTTCTCACTTTCCTTCTCATTCTTTCTCTTTGGCAAATACACTTTACAGCAAAAACCTTAAGAAAAAAAAATGAAACCCTGTCCTATCATTTGATTCCATGTGAATGAATATAGAAGACTTAAATGTTGAGTAACGAGAGCTAGACTTTGAAAGATACACACCGTGTATCACTCAGTATATACTGAATGCCTGCACTCTATGGCAGAAATGGAAAGATCAAAGATTATGACAGTAGGGAAGATAAGTATACATTCCAGAAACTGTAAGGAAGGAAAGTGGGTAGTAGAAAGTTGGTGGTTGAAGGTGGGTGGGAGGGGCAAACAGAAGACACATTTAACAGACCAAAGAATGTAAAATTCTCTGTTGAAAAAAAATACATTCTGTATTTTTTGCATTATAAAAACCTGTCCTATCAT
Source organism: Tupaia belangeri chinensis (assembly GCF_000334495.1). Taxonomy (NCBI): domain Eukaryota; kingdom Metazoa; phylum Chordata; class Mammalia; order Scandentia; family Tupaiidae; genus Tupaia; species Tupaia belangeri. Next base: position 4,822,016 of record NW_006159672.1, on the reverse strand, counting down.
TTGATTCCATGTGGATGAATATAGAAGATTTAATGTTGAGTAAAGTGAGCTAGACTTTGAAAGATACACACCGTATATCGTTCAGTATGTACTGAATGCCTGCACTCTATGGCAGAAATGGAAAGATCGCTCTATGGCAGAAATGGAAAAATACATTCTATATTTTTTGCATTATAAAAACTTAAATTAAAAATTGTTTAAAAATAGAAAAATTAATACTTGATATGAATGGCTATTTCTCAGGTAGAATCTGTGGTGCCAAGCACTGTTCTGACTATTCACATAGATGCTCTCTGCATGAGGTATCTCTAGATAGGATGGAGATGGATGCTGTCTTCAAATAATCTAGGGAGTAGCTACCCCTCTTGATCACTTTATGTCTATATTTTCTATATACCTAGACTATAATTCAAAGTGCCACTTATATGAATATTGGCTGTGCCCCTTGACGATTGATAAATTATAAAGACATCAACTAAAATGGAAATCTACCTGGATAACATTAAATAAGATTTGTGTTTATCAAAGTAACTCATATTGTTTTAAAGAATGAGGACTCTATGTCCTAAGTGATCATAATTTTATCTAAATTTTGAGTGATATTCCAGAAATAATGAATCTTTTTTTTTTGAAAGATGAAGTTCTAGCTCACAGATATGAATCGTTATATTAAGGATGAGATGCTATTAAGAAAATAACTAGGGGCAGTAGATGGGATAGCGGTTACATGACTGGGCTTCTACATGACTAACAACTGTTCGAGTACCAGACCTGGAGGCTCAAAACTCAGACCAGGTAAGTACATGCCCAAGATCTTGGAAAGAGAATGAGGAGAAGGGATTGTGGTATCGCCATCTCTTTTGGGGGGGGTGATTTTTCACTTTCCCTCTTACTGTCTCTGTCTCTGTCTCTCTCTGGTAAGCACACATGCTCTAAGGCAATAACCTCTTAAAAAAAAGAAAAAAGAAAAGAACTAGTGAGAGATCAGAATTCCAGGATAACTGTGGACTTGAGCACTTACAGTAGAGATGCTCATTCCTTACTTTCTACTTACTAAAAATTTTAAGATTCTGGTATCTATTTTTTTTAAAGTTTATTTGAGAGAGAGAGAGAGGAACAGGCAACTTGATGTGCCTCACATGTGATCCACCTCAGTCAGCCTGGATCTCATGCACACACATGCATGTCTGGCATATACAGAGAAGCTCTGGGATGCAAACCTAGTACCTTCCCTTGTGGGTCTAGCACTGCAGAGTGTTGTACTACTTTTGTGCACTGGGTCCTGATACATATTTTAAAGCAGCACTCTCCGGTGGAAATATAAGACTCACATATGAAATTTAAAATTTTCTAGTGCTCTAGTTTTAAAGTATAATAAAACAGATGAAATTTAATTATTTTTAGTTTAATGTATCTAGAACAATATACTTCAACATGTAATATAAAAATTACTAAAGAGATATTAACTGTCTTCTTTTTTTGTATTAACTTTGAAATCCAATATGTATTTCACGTTCATGACACTTCTCAATTCAGAGTAGCCACATTTCAAATGTTCTGTGGTCACATGTGGCTAGTGTCTTCATGTGAGACAAGGCAGTATTAGAAGATAATAGCCACGTTTATTTATGAAGATCTCAAAGGTCTATTTATGAGTATATTTATGTTTTTTTTTTTTTTTTGAGAGAGTTTTGCTGTAGGGCAATTGTGCTCACCAAAGAGATAGAGAGACAGAAAATAAGAAATCAACCCCCAAAGGGGGGATGGCCATACTACAATCCCTTCTCTTCCATTCTTCTCTCAGGATCTTGGGTATGCACACACACACATCTGGTGTGAGCTTTAAGCTGCTGGGTCCAGGACTTGAACTGTGGTCATCTACATGGGAGTCCAGTGACATTCTTTTCACTTCATTTTGTTTTGTTTCTTTCCTTTATTTCTTTTCTTAATTTCTTTTCTATTCTTTTCTTTTCATAAACTTTTTAGAGGTTTTGCCTTATAGCATGTGTGGTTACCAGAGAGAGACAGACAGAGACAGTGAGAGGGAAAAAATAAATCTCCCCCTGCAGGGGTTGGTCACACTACAATCCATCCTCCATTCTCCTCCCAGTATCTTGGACACACATGGACATGCACCTGGTGTGATTTTCAAGCCACCTGGTCCAGTATTCCAACTGCCATCAGCCATGTGGGAGTCATTGATGCAAACACTATACCGTCTGCTGGTCTCTTTATGAGTGTATTTCAAAGAGACTATTCAATATACTTTAAGGATAGCCTTTTGAAGCAATTTACCTAATGCCCATTGTGTGAACAACTGAACCTAATGTGACCTCTTTATGTCTGTTGGAGTGGGATCTTCAAAATGTTCATAGAAAAATGGGTATTATGAAAAAGCTATGAATGGATTTCTAATTATTTTTGCACCAAGATAAACTTGAATTTTCATTCCATTTTTCCAAGAACTTTTTGAAGTTTCCCCAATATGATCTTAAAATAGTTAAGGATCCATTTACCTATCTTAATCTACAGATACAATATTTAAAGAAGTTTCTATGGCATTTATATGCACAAATAGTTTGCCTTTTATTGTAATATATTTATTTTCCCAATAAGATAATAATTTACCTTTGTTATATATAAAACATTTGGAAATTACCAAAATACAAAGGATGGAAAAATGTCATCTATAGGGATGGTACATATTAACAAATAATTCTAGTATATTGATGTATTATCATATATGTTGCAATATTATATCCACAGTTTTGTATGCTCCTCTGATTTAATATTTTAATATAGATTTTTCCAAAATATTGTAAATTAGTAATAATTTATTATATAATGTATTATGCAATGTATAATTTATAATGTATTATAAATTAGTAATAAATTTATCTTTAATAAATTTTTAAAATTCAGCTGATGAATCAGGGTTTACTTAACAAATACATCTGGGAAAACTATTTCCAAACGTTCACTGTGAATAAACACTTTTTTAGGCACTTATCATCATTTTGAAGTTATTTCTTTATAATAACTTCCCAGACTTTTTAAAGACCTCTTAACCCAAGTTGTCAAAATATTTTACCTGTTTTAAAGGACATAATAAAACTGCTGCCAAAGAACCGTATTGAGTGTGAATGTTTGGGGAAAAAATTGCTTCTTCCTTTTCATTCTTGTGCTTTTCCAATTTAACTTTTTCCAATTTTATTTTTATCCTTATCAGCGAGAACTTTCAGTGCAATGCCTGATGAGAAAATGATAGTTGGCACTCTGTACTGCTGATTTGTAGATTTTATTAACTACCCTTCATCTTCATTCTTTGTAATGTCTTAATTCTTGCTCCTCTTAAACACATTTCACACACATTATTTTATATTCTTCACATAAAAATTCTGATAGTGGTTACATCGCTGGATTCCCACATGGTCGACTGTGGTTCAAGTCCTGGGCCTGGTGGTTTGAAAATCATGCTGAGTGCATGTCCGTGAGTGCTCAAGATCCCAGGAGGAGGATGGAGGGGAAGGGATTGTGGTGTGGCCATCTCCTGAGGGGTGATTTTTTGCTTTCTGTCTCTTTGGTGAGCATATGAGCCCTGTGGCAAAAAATCTGTCTCAAAAAACAAAAACAAAAACAAAAATTAAAACTGATATCCCTAAATTTTGTGGATCCAGATTTGTTGTTTATTTTTCTGTTGGCTCTTACCCATGGGAGCTTTCTTCTTCCTTTGCCTGGTATTCTTTCATTATGAGCATATCATTCTCTCAATATGTGGAATATCAGCAGGTTAAGTTGGTTATGCTTTCCTCTAAAGAAGTTTTGCTTCTATATCTGTAGAGCTCTACAACCAACTCAGAACCACTCAATGAATCTTGTGAGAGGAAAATGTTGTTTAGCAGCCACCTGGTTCATATGTATTTTGTTTTGATTCTCCTTCTTTTGTTTTTATTTATTTATTTATTTTGTACATCCGATCACTATGCATCACTTAGCTTGTAAAGTAGATTTACCCAATGTGATTTGTTAAATACCTACTCTGAAATCTTAGCTCCTCCGTATCACTGCTGACTAACCATTATATCTGTCAGTAGGACCAACATGCCCCTCCTGTCTGTCACCTATAGTCTTTTTTTTTTTTTTGAGAGGTTTTTGCTATAGGGCGCGTGCACTCGCCAGACAGAGAGAGAGAGAGAGACATAGAGACAGAAAGTGAGAAATCACACCCCAGGGGGGATGGTCATGCCGCAATCCCTTCTCCTCCATTCTCCTCTCAGAATCTTGGGCACGCACGCACGCACACACGCCTGACGTGAGTTCTAAGCCACCAGGTCCGGGACGTGAACTGCGGTCAACTACGTGGGAATCCAGCGACATAGCCATTATGCTAACTGCTGGTTCCCTGTCACCTATAGTCTTAAGACAAGTTTTCTTAGAAGAGGGAAAGACTTAAAACCTTGGAAACCAGATATACCTTTGACAGATTAAAAATGAATCATATCCAGGTTTTTCATTGTTGTTTGTTTTTACTGTGGATAGATTCCCTGAGACAATCTTGTTCACATCACAGCTAAAAACAACTCAGTTCAACTATTACTACCAGAAAGGCTAGTGAGCTCTGCAGTCTATGTACAATTATCTCCAAAACTTTATAATAAAACTTTTTCCAACAGAGAATACACTTTTATCTCAAATGATATACTCTGATAGCCAGGTAAAGAGCCAAACAGATAGGTTCATAGATTGTAGTATCACCAGGTCTTTACTTCAATCAGAAAGTTAGGTCAAGACTTGTAAGAAGTTAATTTGTGAGAAGTAATAGTATGGTAAAAATATTCAGTTTGCCATATCATTTTCATTTTTCTTTAAAAATTTAGCATCAGGTCAGCTTCATGGCTTAGTGGTTAAAGCAGTCAAATCCCACATGGTAGACTATGCAATTTGAATCCTGGCCCTAGTGGCTCGAAAACATGCCATGTGAATGCGCCCATATACCTCAAATCCTGAGTGGGTGAAGAGATGGTGGAAAAGGGATTGTGGCATGACCATTCTCCATTGAGGATGTGCTTTCTCCTTTTCCTCCTCCTCTTCTTCTTTTTTTTTTTTTTTTAATGTCTCTAGAGAGTTCGTGTGTCTTCTGCCAAAATTAAGAAAAAATCATAATAATATCAATGTCTGAAGAAAATAATGCAAATTTTTGAGGTAGCTTTGTCTATCTTGTTTACTGATAGACCTCCAACACCTAAGTAAATCAATAATTAATACCACAAATAAGTACTGAGCACTCACTACGTACCAGGCAGTACTGATTTATTGTGTATGTGTTGGAAAATAGGGCTGTGAAAAGACAGATTTTTAAAAATACTCTGCTTTCGTGGGTCTTACAGTTAATTTTGTTTTGTTAATATTTTAGTGTATTAGCTCACATAAATAGATTAGTAAATTTTTGGTGAAAAGCTTTCAGATAAGAAGATCTAGTCTTCCTGGTGCTACAAATAAAGCTACTTTTATTGGTTTCTGTAGCGAAAAATTAGTTCCTTTCTGTCTCCTAGGTATTGCCAATCACAAGAAATTTTCAAACAATTTGTATGAAGTTTAAGGTAAGAATATCTAGTTATTATGTGTGCTTTGGGAGATGAAGTTTTGGTTAAATTCTGTGTAAGTGGCTTTGTAAGAGAATGGGCTTTCATTCGTATCAAGTAATTTTTACTTTCACATATTGAGGTGATAAGCTGAAGCAGATCAGGAATTTTGGACCCTGAAATTTGTACAAATTTGGGAGTCCTCTTGAAGGCCAAAGAAATAAAATTACTAATAGAAACTGAAGGATAGAACCTTAAGAGACTTTGTGAATGAGGTGTCCTGAATCTTGCTTTGGAACAAATAGAATTATGAGTGTTTCCCAATGACAAGCTTTGTATTTTGTTCCTATAATAATGATCTAGTGATCTCAAGTTTTACTTGTACCTTCTTTGTTCTTTCTGTGTTAATGTAAATGATCCACTCCTCCCCTCACTTTTTTTTTTTTTTGAGAAAGGGGGAGAAAGAGAAAGAGAGCGTGCATGAGAGAAAAAGTGAGAGCTAAGCACTTTCTTGATGGGGGTCTCAACATGTCAAGATCCCTTCTTCCCAACCTTCCAGTTAATCAGGACCGCAAAGCGGCACACCATCACTCTCAACCAATCCAGGTTGGACTGTAAACTAATCCCAGGCCCTCCAAACAGCCCCAGCCACCACGTAATGGTGCCCTCTTGCCTATGCCACTTACTGGATCCTACAAATGCTTTTTATATAAATAATTCATTCTTTTAGGGAAAATAAGTATTTATTTCAAGTAGCATTATCTTTAATACAGTAGATTTATAAAATATTTGCAATAAACCTTGAATCTCCTTTGATTTAATTAGCCTATTTGCATTCAGACTTCATGATAGAGCAACAAACTTGTATGATGGATTCACTTAGATGGTATGGAGAATGCAAGGCATGCCTCAGTATGCATTGATACAAGACCTTGCACATCATAGAAATACAAGTAATGTTTGCTGATTTCATAAAAGGAAGACTGAAGGTAATTTGGGATGCAGAGAATGAGATTTTATAATTTGTAATACAAGTAGGACATTTAATATCTGTTGGTAGTAAATTATTGCCTTTGAGATCATGAGAAAGAGCCATATAAACATTGATACAGGCTTCAGATAAGAGAAAAATAATTCCCACAGAGGACCATACTGATAACTTGAATAATGATTTTTACAAATGACATTTTTTGATTGACTCTAAAAGGTCAAGATATAAATATTAAGCCAGAAGAGGAAGGTGGGGCTACAGATTTGCTTAGGTTTCACAGATAGCAGAACAGATGGAGAGCTTTGCTTTATACTGAGGGGGTGAAATGGCAAGTAGCTGTGGCTTATAGGAGGGCTTGACTCAAGGTGCCTCTGGCTATCATTGGCCTTGGATGGCTGAGTTGCTGGTGGCAAAGCTTCCCACACCATCTGATCCTGTCATAGTGCCTTTCCAGGGCTACACAAATACATATATAGCTGTTAGCATGCATCATAATCATAAAGAAAACGTGTGTGTATGTGTGTGTGTGCATGTGTGTCCATCCATGTGCCTGCCTCTTTCTATGCAGGCACAGATACCACATGTAGTTTAATATTTAAGGGGTCTTTTGGGCTCCTTACAGAGAAATCTCATCATGTGATTCCCTGTGGGATTTTCCAGTGAGTAGGATATACCCCTGAGAGAGTAATTGGACATTTATAATGAAGAGCAGAAGGTGAGGAGTTGGAAATAGCTTTAGATAGCATTTACAATAGGTGTCTCAGTCAGCTGAGACCCACCAAGACATTGAAGACATAGTCCACTCTTAGATTTAGGAGTCATTTTCTTGGTGCAATTAAGTTGGGTACATTGAAACATGCTCATTGTTGTGGGCAACTGGATAGCTGTGTTCCTCTTGGATCTGCTTTCTCTGTCCTTTGTTTATGGTTTTTACAGATTCCAAGCTAATGTAGCTATGATCTTCTCTTTGATCTAGGCACCATCAATGGTATGACATGAGTCTAACTGAGTGCTTCTTTTCCCAGGGGCTCCTTCACTTGCTCTTGATGAAGTTAGATTTTCTTCAGCCCCTCCTGGGGATGTTTTAAGTCCTAGGGAATCTAGGCATGATATGATGCCTGGAATTTATCTACTGAAATAATGATTATAGAGAAATATACTGAGCATTGCATGCTCCTGCCTTCCTTTTTATTCTCTTCCCTCCCTCAATACTTTCTCCTTTTTCTCTGATGCTCTATGTCTTTGTGAAGTCAACCAGCACACGTTTAAAATGCCTTAAAGTGATAAGGTATGAAAACCACCAATACCGAGGCGGAGTCTCTAATGTCAGACTCAAATGAGAGAAGAGGTGGGAAGTCATGAAGGCTCATGATTATATATTTGAGATAAGAACTACTACAAAAATTCTTTGAAGGTCCTCATGAATGTTCTGCCTATATAGGAACTATTGTAAGAACCCTCTATTGCCACTATGATAACCTCTCTCCAGTGACAATTGGAGTTACTAATGAGTAATCGCCAACTCCTGCAATGAATCTCTGTGACTAATGAACTTTGTTTCAAAATGGCATATTCTTTTATTTACCTTGAAAAGCTTGGCTCAGCCTCCTCAAATATGCCACAATTGCCATGATCCCCATGTTCTGCATTGCAATGCTTTGCCTATCCTTGATTAAACTCATTCTTTAGAGAGTCTGCTTCTCTCTTTGTTATTTAGACTGATAAGGGAAACTAACCAGTTTTTTTTGTTTGTTTGTTTTAGTATTAACTGTGTGCATTCTAGAGGGACCTTCACTGTGTATGCATTATCTCATTTAACCTTCACATGGATTCTGTGAGTCAGGCAAGCGTTGTCCCCATCTGAGAGGACACATACTACCATGAGGCTAGACCAGATTCTGAGAGGACAGTGCTAAACCAGGTGACAGCTTTGATTGCCTATGAATGAGACAGATATTCTCAATGAACTTGTAACTGCATGTGTAGCTGCAGCAGGAAAGGGCTCATAAGGGAGTCACATGGGGTAAAGGTAACACAGGACGATTGTCACAGCCCAGAAGTTGCTGGGGGTATTGTCCAGGTTTCTGGGCACCATGCGCACATGGAAGGAAAGAGCTCTTGTTCCTTGCAAAGCTGCTGGGGCAAGAGAGAGCATGAGCCTTCAAGGACCTGAAAGTAACTCTATATTGAAGGGAAGTAAAGCACAGAAATCAGGAGGGTCACCAGGTCAGCCTTGTCCAGGTAATGATTTTCAAACCAGGCAAGCACCATGGTCATCTTGTGTTACAAAAGACTATATAGCTCAAGTGTCTTGATACACTGGGGAGAGCAAAAGGGGTTGTCAGGTCTAATCTGCACAACCATGGCCTAGGTGTGTCTGTTCCCCTTTTACAGATAAGGAAACTGAGCAGACTTTGTGAAATGAAGTAACTTGGCCCAAAGTTATATGGCTTGACTTAGCAGCTGTGGAGTCAGGCAGAGGTGCTACAGCAGAGCACTCTGATCTGAGTTTTTCAAGTTCTCCAAGAACTATGAGGCCCTGTAGGGCAGGTAAGGAATCAGAGGGTGCTACCAAGCTCTGCTGTCAGTTCCCTGGTTCTCTCTGCTCTCTCTCTACCATACTGCCTGGCTATTCTGAACTTTCCTTCCACAAAAACTAAGCCTTAGAAAACAATTAAAAGCCCCAGTATGTGGAATTAAATTCCAAGTCCATGGGACTCCCCTTTGTTACTCATTGCTGTGGCCTCATTCCTGCCACTGTCTCTCACAGGAGGCTCCTGCCCCACTGGCATCTTTCCATTATTTGAGTATCTGCCTCAGGGTCTTTGCAATTGCTCTTTATTTCCTCTGAGATGCCTTTTCTCTGGATATTCTTATGGCTCATCTTTTGCTTCCTTAAGATCTCTGCCATGTGACCTCAAAAATATCCCCTTGTGTCCTTGTTGCTTTTCCTGTTCTAGATGTAATCCTCCCTGATACTGACTTTGCACCATCAGTCCTTCTGTTTGCTTATTCATGGTCTGCCCCCTAACTATATGCTGAGCCCATAAAAGCAGGGGTGTCTACTGGAATGGTGCCTGCCTGGTACCTCCGTTTAGGAGGACTCCATAAATACTCATTAAAAGAACGAGTGCATGGATATGGCTATAGATGGACATTAGCATTCTTGCTAGAAGATGAGGAGTAGCCTTCTTATTAGTGTGGAGACTTATACCTCAGTTCTTATCTTTTGGAATAAATAATTCAGCAAAGAATATGGGTATAGTAGAACAACAAAGCTTTATAGCAGGGTGAAATGAAAGTACAAAGCAGAGAAAAATAAAAGCAGAAGTACACTCCTGAGAAGTAGGAGTGGGCTGGCTCCAAGGGTGATACCAGCATTCGGGTCTCTGTGTTGTGTGCTTTTCTATCTCAGCTCTGCTGCTTTCACTTCAGCACATGCTCAGTTTTTTTTTATATAATAATTTCCCATGTGTCAATGCAAATGATATATTAATAATTAAAGGTTACTTGAAGGCAACCAAGCTCAGCACTGAGCATGTTCTAAGTTACATAAGGCTCCTTCAAGTTATATAAGGTCCCTAGGTTCTCTACTGAACATGCTCCAAATTTTATAAGCTCCTCCATGCTCACCCCACTCCCCCCATCTTGAGTAGTAATAAGTTTCCTGATGATGAAATTACAAAAGGACAGTATGGGATGTTTTCCATGGGCAGTGCCAATAAACCTCCAGATCTTCCCTTCCACACTTCTGACTACCTACCCTCACACTCTAATATGGCTAGGGTCTTAGACAGGTTACCACCTTGCCAGCTTATAGGAGGTTTTCTAGCAATCCATCTGTGCAGACACAATGACTGGGATTGTTGGTCAAGCTCTGAGGTATGCATGCATTGCTGCAAGGAATCTTTATGATAGTCAGTGGCTGGAATCCAAGTTCAATTTTAGTTCCACTGAACTAAAATGTCCTTTGAATCTTTACAATTTATTTGCCAGCTATAAGACCCTTTTGCCCTCAGTGGTCACCATTGATTCTTGGGGTGGAGGAGCTGACAGTTTAGAGCATGGTCCAATCCTCCCTGGCAAATCTGAATTTGTGAGGATTCTCCTATTCACTACAGTGACAAGCTCAGCAGAGATACTCTTCTCCTTAATCCTCACCAATGCCTTGATTCTGCAATCTCCAGGTCTCTTGACATTTAAGGTTTAAATTCTTCAAGGACAGACACAATTATACTTCATTATTATTATTGTATCAACTTGATAATTCAGTGAGGCACATTTTAGTACTGGCTACATGTGCACATACTATACATACTCATTAGGGGGTATGTATGGAACTCTGGTCCAGAAGCTCTTTCCTGGGAAAGTATTTGGATTTTGAAGAAAAATAAAGTCATCAATGTGAAGACATTTATTTGTGATCCATTTAAGACTGGCCAACCATCCTAAAAAATCCTGAAAATAAACATGAATTTACCTTGGGAAATTCAGGAGCAGAACCCAGTCTGACAGGTGGTGAAGACAAAAACATATTTGGTATCTCAATTATGAGGTATTCAATCATCTTAATTTCATAACGAAGATAGGCACAGCAAAGCAGGAAAATTTCTAAAAATCGTCAGCTGGTTGATTGCATCGCTGTCTAAATGCATCTCCAAAGAGAAAGACACAGGCTGAAAATAATTTCCTGTGTTTTATTACTGCCATGGGATATTATGAGACAGGTAAGAGGTGAGTGTAAATCGTGTATGCGTTGAACATAATGAAGTGGTTTGAAAACAGCTGTCTGATGATAAACAACAGAGTTTTGCTTAATGCATTAAAGAATTCCTTCAAAAAACTTTTGTTGTGCAGACAAATATAATTCTGTCCTGCTTTCAAGGTCAATAAAACCTCGGGCTGCCTGTTAGAAATAGAATCTGCCTACTCTAGCTTTAACAGGGTAAACACATTTCTTTTAGGGCTAGGGGTTAATCTTTTGTCGTTGCCATCGAGAAAGACATTCTTCTTTGCCACAGAAACATGCACTCTTGGGACAATCCATAGAGGGGGTATTGATGGTTAGCCCAAAGGGTAGGGTCATCAGAAAAAAAAATTTAGAGATGAAGGAAGCTATGTGAACCCTTTGAACACACTAAAGTCACTCATGGAAAGAATCCTGTGAGAGAAAAATCTTGTTTAGCAGCCACCTGGTTCATATGTATTTGTTAAATACCTCCTGTATACATAGGACATGGGCATGTCCTTGGAGCACAATCCTGCCTTGAGTTTATATATGTGTGGTACAGATAGCTACAGAAAAAGAGGTTCTTATGGAAAAGGAGTGTGTTGAAGGCAAGAAACTCTTAAGGTAGCCCTTGAATCTAGTTTCATTAGAGTGCATGCACATTGTCACAATTGACTTCCTATCTAGGCACCCAAGTCTGGGCCAGCCCCACACCTGGCTCTTTCTTGGAATGGAATTTGATTCCAGAAAGCTCACTGCTGCTACACACAGCAAGTGCTGGTTCAGCGTGGAAGGCTGGGTTGACGGTGCTCCTTTGGAATTACTGTACAGCCAATCATTGTTTCTTAATGAAGAAAATTGTTACCTTGCTCTTTCTTCAACTTTTCTTCTCTGACTTTTTTCATTACAGTAATCAGGACATTTGGATTACCAAGTATTAGCAGCAATTTGTTCTTCAGGAGTGTAATTAATCTCTAGTTTTAATAAAATGAATATTCAAATTATTGTGTACTGAGTAATATGAAATTATTACAATAACAATAAATTAGTATTCCTAAACTGATGTACAAAGCTAAGTGAATTTTCTACCTTTTTAGCATTAAATAACATGTATGTCGTTGCCTTGTACCATCTATACTGTTAATGTGATGAGAAAGGAATTTCATGCCTGTAATCCCAGGTGACTCAGTGATTAGTTATTTTGGCTTCTATCTAGTATGTATATGTGTGGACAGAGGAGTGATGGATGCTTGTTCATATTGACGTGGTAGGATCCAGTGATATTTTGAGCTTACATCATCAGAGTGCTTGAGAGACGGATGCATCAAAGTTGTACCTTTTTACTTTGTAGTTATATGGAAGAAGACCCAGTTGAAGGGTTGTGATGCTGTGGGGAAAGGAAGCAGGATTAATTCTGGTTGTTGCCCTTGAATGCCAAGAACAGGGAAATGTGGGCATCTTTAAGCATGGGACCTGGTGACAATGACCTGGGAGAGAGCACGAATCATGGGTCAGGAGGCCTTTGAGCACTCTGATGAAGTCTTCTGTGTCTTCACATTGGGCTGCGCTCTGAGATTCTAACTCTTCAATGTAATGGTCCACAGTGGGGGCACTGGGATTAATGATGGGGGACAGATGGGCAGGGCTGGGCCATTTCTACATTCATCACAGCTTGCAAGTCATGATAATAAGATCCAAAATGTCACTCAGCTCTGGCTTATCTCCACTGGAAAAGCAGAAGGGAAAGGGGATATATAGGTGATTGTGTGGATCCTCATACTTCTGGGGTCTGGGAGAAGACTTGGTATAACTTGATGTTTGTGTATGGTTGTGTGAGTCAGGTTAAAAACTGGCTAAACAGTAGTAATGCCTCACAATGAGATGAACTGACTACTAAAGAAGTTTTATGTGAAACACGACAAGATTAAAACCTTTGCAAAACAATTCTGGTGCTCAAATTATGCCTGCAAATCAGTAACAGCAAAGGAGAGGCTATATGAATTAAATCAAAAGGTTTTCTATAGAAAAGTTCCTTCAAAATTCCTTCGGTGGCAGAGAGCTTGAAAAGGTTATAAAGCAAAGACTAATCTTCTGATCTCAGTTTTCATGACTAAGAGATGCTTAGCAAAACTGATCAAATGCAGCAGGGAATCATATGGGGCCATCTTACCTTGAGCAAATATTATCTTGGAAACTGGTTATTATGTATGCTTGATCAGGTTCTCCTAGTCTGGATGCTGCATGCTAAAAATCATTTTGAAGAAAGTGAATGATTGTTTTAGAGTATAAAAATGTGGGTATTTTCTGAAATGCAGTTTACTAAATTCTTTTCTTTCCAATGTCTGTGGGTAAATGACCACAAGTCATGTGCAATTACAGCAGAACACGAAAAGTAAAGGGTCTGTTACTATGTTTATGAATAGATGTTAGACGATGGCTATTCTCCTATCACACAAAAATACTCTATTATTTTCTCAAACAAATGGAAGAAAAAAAACAGGAAATTTAAATAGGGAGTTTTATTTCTCCTGTGGCATACTTCCCAGCAAATTATTTCTTTCTGTTTAGAAACACTTTTTTCCCACCCAGAAATACTTTTCCTTCTAATTTTGGAATGAATCCTGATGTTATTTCCTGAAAAGTCTTGAGAAGAGGGTTTTTTCCATTGTACCCAAGTACTCGCCACTGTAATCATGAACCTTTATTGGAAACCCATTTCTTAAGTCTGAAGGTCTCTGGATTTACATAGGGTGGGGAGGTCACAGAAGTTTCCAGGAGAGAATGGAAGAGGCTGAACTGGACTGACAGTTTATAAAGGTGATACAAGGACAGCCTAGAAGGCAGAGGAAGTTGAGATACTAGTTCACTGTGATAGAACCTGCAACAATTCAGGCTGTCATGGGTGAGACCCCTGATGGTGGGGATCCAGAGGGAGGATAGATTTAAAAATTTGGGTCAAATGTTATCAGCTCTGATAACTGATTAGATATGCAGCCAAAGAGAGAAGGAAAAATAAAGGTGATTTCTGCCTAGGGTAAAAGGGATCTGGGGATGAAGGTCAGGGGCTACTCCGAGCAGTAGGAGAGGCAGAGTTTCTTCCCGATGTCTATAGGACTATCCTCTGGTTGGGTGTACCATGTGGTTCATTCAGTATGACAAACCTGCCCAAAAGAGACCTGGGTTACCAAAGTACCATTAGTCCAGGAAGGGACATGCACACAGGGTAGACATGGTCACTTCTGGGTTGAATGAGGGTGAGGAACTTGAGTGTGAGATGAATGTGAGCAACTCAGAAGTTCCTGAGAGCCAAGTTGTATACAAGAGATCCAGGAAAAATACTAAGAAGTGTGGTCAGTGGAACAGGAGGGGAAGGGAAGCTTCCTCAAGAAGGAAATAGGAAGGTGAAGGTAGACAGGGGAAGGAAAAGGTAGACGGGGTGAAGGAGGCAACAGGGAGGGCAGAACACAGACACCAACGTGTATACATGGGAAGTGGTTTCACAGAAGTCTGTGGAAGTCATAGCCAGAGCAGTTTTACTGTGAGCCTGAGAGTTCAAACTACTCCAGATTGGTGAGTAAATGGGCAATAAGCCAGTAGAGGCACATTAATTCATTGATCAGAAGATTATTATAATAAATAAAATTAAATTTAAAAAATTTGAAAAAAAAAAATAAGTCTATTGAGCTCCTGCTAAAAGCCAAACCAGGAACTAAGGTCTCTATCTAAAAATCTTGTTTGAGGAGGAAACATAGGAAGATGTGTGGGGAGTGAGAGGACTTGTAGTTAGAGAGTGTCAGAAGGTGAAGAGCAATAATGCATGCCCATGAACTGAGAGGCAGGCCAGCCCTGGTCACTAGGTGCTCCTGAAATACGGCTCCTAGCTTCTGAATGCATGTCCCTCATAGCTGTGGCTGCCATCAAGTGCAGCCCCCATTCTTGTTGGACAGATTCAGTGGGTACATGGTTTCTGAGTCTTCTAGGAGTGATGGCTGCAGCCTTTTTTGCACCCACCCTGAGCCCTGGATAGTCATTGCCTTTTCCATCCAGAAATTGTTGCCCTGTCTCCATAGCTGGCTTGCCTTCCTCCCACAACCTCTAGAATCCTCAGGCTAACATGCCCACTGGGAAGAGGGGGCTGGACACAGGTTGTATCTCTCTGGCTAGATAGTGCTCTTCCTTCAGACTCTGAACTAAGCCTACAGTTGGGTTTGTTCCTGTCACTGCATTTTATTTTGAGAATCATCTTCTGAGAAACAATTTTCAAAACTTCATTCCTGGCAAAGTTTTCCTAATTTCAAGGCAAAGAAATTAGTGCTCTATTTTACAGTATTAGCAAAGAGATTCTCCAGAAGGCAGGTGATTATTTTAGGAATTTGGTTAATGTGTGAGCAACTTAAAACCAGGGGAGGGGTCATCTGTATATGCTAAAGCCCCAAACAGAAACTACTGCAGCATCTCACCACTGTGGTCATGGCTGGGATCTCTAACTCGGTATCCCACTGCCTGTCTTGACATCTGTGAGGAGTTCCAGGCTGGGTTCTCTCAGCAGCCTGGCCACACAGGCAGTACCTGGATTCTAGCCTGTAATGTCATCGCTTCAGGGACGGAGACCCCTCCTGGGTCCAGCGTGAGGGAAGGTAGACAGGGGCCATCCTTGAGTGAGGGTCCATAAGTCTAAAAGTGAGATTGAGCCACTCATGACCTTCATTCTCTGACTGCTCTTGTCTGAAGATTAATTTCTAAAGTCTCATCCATTCAAAAGACCCTCAACACCAGTGGAATCTCCAAAATCAGCCAGCGGGGAGAAATGGGAACAATAAAAGTGCAGTGGGCCAAGCAAGTCATCAAGGTCACCATTTGGCTCTCTAAACTATTCCCACTTCACAGATGAGGACACTGAGGTAAGGGTTTGCTGAGCCATTACCATTCATGCTTAGATGTCATAGTACACAGACCAGGCTGGAAAGTGGAGACAGGTCAGAGGAAGGAAGGATTGCCATGGATTATCCATCCCACTGGCAAGAGGGTTTCCATGCAAGTGTCCCAGCCTGCTCCAGTACTGGGATGACAGAGAAGACAAATATGGTGGACTCCTTGAAGAATTTATTGTCCAGTAAGATTCCAATTATAAAATTGATAACTTGGCAAGTGATATGAGAGGGACCCAGGAAGCCTGGGAGATGATCCAGCCCAGCTTGTAGGTTTACTTCTTGGCACATTCAACACTTGTATCTGTACCAGGAATTGAATGTCTCTTTCAGACATCAACCAGACCGGCAAACATCAAAACAAAGCAAATGCCAACCACAATGCTAAGCAGCAATTCAAACACATATGCAAATTTGCACTGCCTCCTTACTTAGATACATAAAAACCTATCACTAGTATAACAAAAAGGAATGTATTTAAATCCTGACAGATATTTTATCCCTTCAACTGTACATTGATTCACAAAAACACAATGCTCTGAGAAGACACAGAAGAAGCAGGAACCTATGCTGCTGTTAGTGATCTGTGTACCAGCTCATCCCTCTGCCCTCTCCCCTCTGCCTATTGCATTTTAAAGCCACATGTGCCCACCAGAGACCCCAGACTCATGTCCCTGCAAAGCACACTGCATGTTTTCCACATGCCTGAAGTAACTGTCCTAATCAAACAGTCACTTTTGCAGAAAAATTACCAGTTGGTAGATACATTGCCTGAAGGATTTCCACTGGAGCTGAAATCATTTGCTAAACAGACATAATAAACTAATGGTTGTTTATTTTTTTGAATATGTTGCTCAGTATAGAGAGCACAACAGCTGGTGTTTGTCTGATTTAGTTTTCTCATCAGCAGAAGCCTCTTGCCAGACATCCTGTTGTTTCCCTTACACCCTCTTCCAGTTTTGAGTCCTAAAGGTCTTCCTTTCCACATGGGCATTAGAAAAGACAAATATGCCATGGCGGGGAGGGGGGGGCACCCTTATCGTTTGTAAAGATACAGAAGTTAAATATTTAACATTGTATCTATTTTGCAACCCACTGGTGGTTATAATTCTACATTTAGTGTTTGATGCCTCTTCTAAGCCTCAGGCCATAAAGCCCATGATGCCAGAGTACTGCCCTTATTCCTTTCAGGGGCTGAATATCCCTCTAGCAGTGTGGCAAGAGGCCTAGAGCAGAAGCTGAGGGTCTCTCTAGTCTCCTATCATTTTTTTCCAGCCCCGTGCTTGCTTTAGGCTCCTCCTCTGCAGAATGAAGGGAGAGACTAAGATCCTCTGGGCTAAAAACTGGTACTATTCTCAACTGTTCCGAGAGTAAAAGAAAATGCAGAAGGCCAGCTGACCCTTGTGGGTAGCTCTGTACTTTCAGAGTGCTCAGCCTGATGATAATAGTTTTATTGCCCCTGCCTGCCTCACCATCCAGGTTCCTACTGCCACCATCTTTTCGTATCTGTTGAATCCCAAGAAAATAAAAATTATGCTGTTGTTGTGGTAGGGGGGAAAGGTCTAGGTTTTAGAAGCAGATACTCAGAGAGTATCAGTAGCCAGTCTGCCTTATAGCAGAGAAGGTCCTGACATAGCTTGTTGCTCTCTCTATGTTGTTGATGCCAATTTTAAATGAATCACTATGTCAATCATCACCAAACTCCTTCAGCACATATAACCCCAGGGTGGGCTTTGATGATGCCAAGCTAGAGTCTTCAAGAAGTTGTAGGCTTCTCATATTTATCATATGGGAAAAGGTTTGATGTCAGCCCTACAGAATGGAATTCAGGCCAGACAAGTAAAACTTGAGGATGATGGCAAAAGGGGCCCACCAGGGTCTTTGTGTAAGTTCTATAAACCTCACTGAACCCTGTTTTCTTTAGCTATGAACAGAGGCAGTAGAAGTTCTACATATGGCTATTAAAAAAGTTGCTTGAGGGACCAGCAGTTAGTATAATGGCTATGTCGCTGGACTCCCACATAGTCGACCACAGTTCGAGTCCCGGACCTGGTGGCTTAAACTCATGCCGGGCATGTGTGTGTGCATGCCCAAGATCCCGAGAGGAGAATAGAGAAGGGATTGCGGGTGGCCATCCCCCCCGGGGAGTGATTTCTCGCTTTCTGTCTCTCTCTCTCTGTATGGCGAGCGCATGGGCCCTATAGCAAAAATCTTCCCCCCCCCAAAAAAAAAAAGTGCTTGAAATAAACATACAAACAAGGTTCTTTTGCAAGTTTGGTAACCAGAAAAGAAAGTGGAAGATGGCAACAATAATACAAATGGCAGCAGTAGCAACTGAAGAAAAGTGCTGAGTATTGAGCACACACCGATTTTCTGGAGCTTTCTGCTCCTATACCCTCTTTCCTGGCT
Source organism: Tupaia belangeri chinensis (assembly GCF_000334495.1). Lineage (NCBI taxonomy): Eukaryota > Metazoa > Chordata > Mammalia > Scandentia > Tupaiidae > Tupaia > Tupaia belangeri. The sequence goes on along the minus strand of NW_006159672.1, from coordinate 4,803,377 downwards.
ATCTTCAAGGAAAGCACACGGTTAATTACTGTTTTGCTTAAAACATTGATTTTTATAAGTAATCCTTATGGGATAGCATTTCTGGCTTATCTCTTAGCTGGCTTAGCAGTTTTTTTTGGCTGGACCTATCTAATCTCACTGTTTATTTACTCAACTAAGGGATTTTATACAGTCCTTTGGGGAAAGTAAGTTATTATAATTATTTATCAGTCGTCACAATTTATTGAGTGCCTGCTCATCTTCCAAATTCAGCTCAAGAGATGTCCCTGAGGGGGAGCAGCTGGCATCCCAGGAGCTCATTGTGTCGATGCACTTCCTGGCTGGTGTCCCCAGGCAGCACCTACCCCAGATGCTTTGTCTCTCTGCATTGGTGTATTGTATCATATTGCCTTTCCAGACCCACAGCCACTCAGTCTGCATATATAGATATTCAACACGTGTCAGACTAAGGGGTGCAGGGAAAGATGTAAAGGAAAACATGAAGCCACCATCAGCATTTCTTCTCAGCACTGGTCCTCCCATTTTTTCTATTGCAGATCCATCTGTAAAATATGTTTGATCATCCTTGTTCCAAAGTGTATTCCACTTAAAAAATTTTTAATTTCCAGAGGGTGTGTGCACTTTCCAGGGAGAGGAAAAGAGAGAAAGCAGCCACCAATGGGGATAGGGTCATGCTGGAATCCTTTTTGCTCCATTCCTCCATCCTGTCAGATTTTGGGACACATACACTTGGCATGTTTTTAAAGCTGCAGGGGCCTGGAGTCAATCCACAATTGGTTGTGTGGGACCTGACTCCCAATGCACAATGCTCAACCACTGAGATACGGGGCCAGCTCTCCACTTGCTTTTCTGACGCACATGCACGTGTTGCTGCACTCTGTGAGTGAGCACTCTGTGTGTTGGAGGTTGGTGTGAGGCTCTGCTTACCACAGCAGGTACTGGGTTTGAATGGATATCATGTTTGAATGTCACACATCACAAGTCCTGGAGCTGGCAGAAGTCTTAAAGTAAGACTGGGACCTCTTTCCATCTTTTCCGTCTCATTGATGTTGGTGCTTAACTTTCTTTCTCTACTATTATGTAGTTGATTCTGTGAGCTAGTTGGATAGTATTTCACTTTTATATGCAACCAAATAAATTTAAAACTGGTTAAAAATGATCCGTCTTTTACCTAAGGCTTTTTTTTTTTTTTAGATACAGATAAAAAGGTTCTTAACTGCAGCCCTCTCTACAGTCTGCCATGCACAGGCTGTATGTCAAGCCTGATGTGGGGAAGGCAGTTTCCCTGTGAAACCTGTCAGGTATAGTTTTGTTATTACCTGACAAATCACACTTTTAACCAGAATCCAAAGTTCTCAGATAACACATTAATGCAAGATGTTAACAGTAAAGGAATAGGAGGTAGGGAGCAGTGTACAGAAACTTTCTGGTCAATTTATCTATCACTTAGGACTTCTATAAGCAACTAAAGTTGAGTTTAAAAATCTGTCTATGCCTAGAGTAGAGAATTTGAAAAATATGGAAAGATAGAAAGGAAGATAAAAAAAACAACCATAATTCTATTATCTACATATATTTATTATTATGTAGTAAATTTTTTTTCATTTAGTTTTAAAATAAAGTTTATTTCATCTATGAATGAGAGGGGCAGAGAAACAACACCAACAGAGTCCCTGACTTCCTTATTGTATTGCTAACAAAAATGCCTCAGATGGCTGAATTTAGAAGAATAGAGGAGTAGGGGCCAGCAGATGATGTAGCTGTGTGTCACTGGACTCTCACATGGCTGACCTCGGTTTGGGTCCAGAACCTGGTGATTTGAAACTCATGCCAGGTGAGTATGGGTTCACATTTCCTCTGACTATCTCTGTTTCTTTCTCTCTCCAGCGAATGCATGTGCCCTGAGGCAAAAATCTCTCTAAAATGAAAAAAAAAAAAAAAAAGAAGTTTACTTTTAACTCAGAGTTCTGGTGGCTAGCAAGTTCAGAGACATCACACATTGGCAGAAGGCAGAGCTTTTAGCAGAGCAGAGCATGGTCTGTATCCATGTGACTTTCTCTCTGCCTCATTTCCTCTCTTTATATACACATGAGCACTTGCTTATGGATGCCCTGCTTTAACCATCCGATTGTTAATCTCTTCTCAAAAGTCTCACTTTTCAGGATCAGCAGTTAGCATAATGGCTATGTTGCTGAACTTGCATGTAGTCGACTGTGGTTCAAGTCCCAGACCCGGTGGCTTAAATTCATGCCAGGTGTGTGTGCATGCATGCCCAAGATCCCAAGAGGAGAAAGGAGGAGAATGGATTATGGCATGATCAACCCCCCTGGGGGATGATTTCTTGCTTTCTTTCTCTGTCTCTCTCTGTCTTTCTGGCGATCACACACACCCTATAGAAAAAACCTTCCCCCCCGAAAAAAAAATAGTCTCACTTTTTAATACCATAATTGGATTAAGATTTTCACCCTCTTATTCCTGTTATGATGACTTAAGACATGAACTGGGATTGGGGGGCAAAGAGCATGTTTATATAATACAAGTCTCAAAGCTTGGGTCCACCTCCAACTTTAGCCAGCCTTGGATCATGGACACATCATGCCTAATGTACTCAGGGTGGTCTGTGGATACAAACCTACCCATGTGGGTCAGCCTTGAAGAGCACTGTGTTACTATGTGCCACATCTGGCCTTTATATATGTAATATATATGTGGATACGTATGTGTGTATATATATATAGATAGATAGATAGATAAATATAGATATAGTGCACACCATACATGTTTACATTAACATATCTGACATCACGGTATTGAATACTATCTATATGCTTCCAAATTTCTATCTCTAGTTTGGAATTTTTCTTCAAAATCCAGATTCAATCAGATCTAGCACTGTCTCTATCCAGAACTGAGTGCTGCCCTTTACTCACCTGTTCCCAACAAGGCAGCCATGATAGGCAAATGCACATTCAGTAAATTCCCAAGTCACCAACATGCCTGCGGTGGCCTGCAAATTCTGTTCACACTCTTTTCACCCTCTTTCCTCATATTCTATCACCTTCCTTCTCCACCCTGGCCCCTCTGATCTCCTTGCAGCTCCTGGAACACACAGAGCTGGTATCTGCCACAGGGCTTTTGCAAAGT
>NW_006159672.1:4794307-4800216 GCF_000334495.1 Tupaia belangeri chinensis | reverse complement strand
CTTTCCCAGGTGCCAGTGTGACTCCCCTCTTTACCTGCAATAGACTTTACAAAACTATGTGTTCCCTTCCCAGTGAAGACGTTCTTGATAATCCAATTTAAAATTAAGAGCCAAGCTAGCCCATGGCAGGCTGACTGAGTGGTTCAAGTTCTGGACTGGTAGCTTGCAAAACACACCAGGTGCATGTGCGTGTAGATGCCCAAAATCCCAAGAGGAGAATGAAGGAGAAGGGATTGTGGCATGGCCATTCCCCCTTGGGGATGCTTTCTCATTTCCTCCCCACCCCCCACACCTGCCCTGTTGAGTATCCTACAGCAAAAATAAACAAAAAATTAAGAGCCACTTACCAACTCATGATCTTTTTTCCCTACTTTGCTTTTCTCCATTGTACCTTACTGAACTGTAACTTAAACAAATAAGAAAAATACATGTCATGTGGCTTCCATACCTGAGAGGAAAATTCCCTGATGGCAGGGTATCAGGATATCTATAAGTTTGGTGAATGGTTCTGTCCCTAAGAGCTAGAAAATGCTTAGTACCTCATCAATCAGATAAAGATGGGGTGACTGAATGACTCTTTGGTGGTATAGAAATTTATATGATTTTTTAAAACATGTTTTATTTACTTAAGGTATTGTGAGCCATTGTTATAGTATTGAGTAGTCTTCCTTGATATGATTATACTGACTGTTTAACATCTTGTTGATTCTGTTGAGTGAGTGTACCATCATTTATACAACCATTAGCATTTTCCTGATACTTCTAGTTCATTATAAATCTTTATCATAAAGCATTTGTTATGTGCATGGGTAAGAGGAAGAGAAATATATACTGATAACACACATATGTGTATTTTGACACAGTGAAATGGATGTCTATGACCTGTGGACACTAGACATTCCCCATGCTGACCCTCATTCTTCTTCTGCAGGTGGTTGCCATAACAGCCTTAAGCCGATCAGCAACAGTCCCACAATTGCCATTGCTGCTGCTGCTGCTGCTGCTGCTGCTGCCATGGTCTCTGTGGACCCTGAGGGATTCCGGGCCCCATCACCCTCCAGTGTGCAGCCTTGTCACTTCCTGACATTGGCACCCATCAAAATACCCCTCCGGACAGCTCCCTTCTCAGGTAGGCACAGAGCATAGTCTCTCAATACCTTTCTTGTGCTGCTCCCAGAATTCACAGTATGACAGGCAAGGCAGGGGTCAGATGACCTCCAGGTACTCAGTTTCCTGGTCAGTTGCCCACTGTTCCTGGAAGTATGTGCTGTGGGACATTTAAGGCCAGCTCTGGGTAGGGACATTTGACTGAAGTCATAAAGGGTTTGATTGATTTTAAACTTCACAAATGCATCTCGATGCACTGGACCAGGTCTTGTTAAACCATTCTGACATTTTCTGCCATTAAGTCAGGTTTAAAGTTTCTGTTTGGAGAAATGAAACTTCTCTTTTCTTACTCTTTCAGGGAGTAATACATGTATCTAATAGTGTGAGGACTCCAAAAAGTTTGTAGTTTTCGTATGTGGAGTGTGGAAGAAAGCCAGGAGGGCATCCTAGGGAAATAAGCTTCTGGGCTGGTGATAAACAAGAAAATAACTCTCACTAAACTTCCCACCCTGAGATTGTCAGCTGGATCAGTTCAGAGCACTTGGAGTAGTGGCTTATCAACTATGACAGGTCTGAGTATAAGAGGTAGAGTGGCGATAAAGACATTTGAGCTCATAAATGCAGTGAGCATACTTCCTTTAATAAATATCCTGAGGCTGAGATGCATGGATGAGAGGCCCAGAGGGGAGAAGGAAGGACTAGGATTCTATATTAGTTGCAACTCTGTTGTTCAAGTGTGTTTATAGCTATGATATATCTATGTATTAACTCTAACCAGCATGCTTTGTGTTTGAGCCAACCTTGTGAAATGCTGGTTTCTTCAAACATAACAATAACAACAAACAATTTGGAATGCTATAGAGTAAATTCTCAGTTCTTGTGATTTAGTAGCATTACTTTAATTTTAGTTTTTCATGTGGTATGGTAAAACTTAAACAAATTTTGTAGCAGTATCATTAATTGCTAGATTATCAGTAATAGAAGACATATCACTGGATTATGATACATACACACACATACACATACACGCATACACACATAAAAAATACTTTATGATAGAAAGACAAAGAACCTAGTTTTTTAATACTTTCTAATTTTAAGAGTGTTTTTGGTTTGTTGATTTTGTTTCTGGTAAATCTAATGTAGTTCTTTTCAGTGCTGGCATTCCATATTTCTATATATCAATGTGATGAATTAGTTGATCCGTTGGAGGTTGTATTCTCAATAACAAAATCCTTTTTCTATTTCAGCATGTCAGTGAACATGTATTTAAGGTGTAATGGGGAAAATAAATAAAACACATGGATAATCCTGTCTAGCATATAAATTACAACCGTGCCAAGATTTTGGTTAAAATCCATTAGTCCGTTGATATTTATTAAGGGTGACTTACTATTTTTTGAGAAAATTAATCTTAGAACCTAAAACTGTGCATCCCAGGGGTGGCTTTACTTCCCAGGTCTCTTATGTGATTTATACAGTGACAAAATAATTAGGCATCTTTCCATGTTTGCATTTTATAAGGTTCTATAATCAAATTTGCCATGATGTGCATTCAGTTAGAAAAAGACAAGCATCAACATTATCTATCTTATAGATAACTGCCAAAACGAGCTGTCAAAAAAGATGAAAAAGGTGTTACTCAAAAGGTGGCTTCTGAAATTGCCTTCACCATATTAACATCGATCTATTTGATCTAAAAACCCTGCTCTGTAGTGGAGGATACAGATAGAAGCTGAAACAGTTAGGGGCCAAGTTCGGACCAATGGCCAGGTCTGAACTATGAGCTGTGTGGCCAGCTCAGGTTTCATGATGGATAAAACTCTACCCAGTGCACCTTCAAGTGAGAGAGTTCTTTGGGAGGTATGACCAATAGTGTTTTCTTGGCTGGCTATACCCATAGAGAAAATCTTTATACAATTTCCTTTCAGTACTTTGAAAACCAAAGCATGAAGGAGATTGAGGGATAGGGAGTTGCCCATCAGGGCTCCATAGAATGATGAGATGGAGTTATTGACTATTGTGGTGAATATTCTCAATAGACACCCAGGCAGCCTGCTAGAAAATTCCTGCCATGCCTTTAAATAGGGGAACTGGGCAGGAGGCAGGATAAGGACAGAATATGCCATGGAGAGTGAAACGGGAGGATAGGCACAGAGGGAACAAAACATCGTCAACAGCAAAATATGCTTTGATACACTATGAAAAACACACCTCTCTATGAACTTTGCTCCATATTGAAACTGAGTTTACAAAAGCACGTGACATTTAATTTATCTACACATGGATGACCCTGCTTTCATTAGGAAGTAAAAATTCCTACTTTAAATAAATAAACTTTACTATTTTATTTATACCGTTGGCTTGGTAAAGCAAGCCAAAAACCCTTAGAGATTCCATATGATTTAAGTTAATGGTTCTCAACTGGGGACACTTTTGCCTCGTGGGGAATGTTTGACAATGGCTAGCAACAGTTTTTGGCTCTCTTATCTTCAAGGATTATTACTGTAATCTAGTGAGTAGATGCTGTCACACATCCTACAACCCCAGACAGTCCCCATGATGAATAATTATCTGGCCTAAACTGTTAGCAGTGCCTCAGCTGAGAAACCCTGGTTTATGTTATTTGAACTCTACTTAGCAAACTGTGAAACTGTATCAGTGCGTGGAGAGTTAATGTTCCATTAACTGAAGGACCCTGAAGGAATTTGATTCTGTTGGAAAGAAGACAGAGCCTAAGGATTACACTTAATTATATGTCTTTATCATGATTTAGAGTTTTGAGTAAGAAACCATATAATATTTAAAGAACCCCATGATCAGTTCCAAATTTAGTCATGAACTAGATTTTCTCTTTCAGAGTGCTATCGGCACACACAGCATAGCTAGTCCCTGCTGCTACTCCTCCACCAGACTTGGGGCTATTGGCCTCAGTCTGTTTATATGATTGCCTCTTCCTACACTGCAAGTCACCTACTAGTGGAGCTGTGTCTTTCTGTCCTTGCCCTGCCTGCATGAGAATCACACTTGATGAGCTCACTGCTGTATGCACTGAACTCAGCAATTGCCCTCACTTCAGGGACCACTCTCCATGTTGTACATTGGCAGGATGAGTAAACAGGTTGCTTATTAATTCACATCATTTCTAATGCTATTTTTTTTTACCTCTTTACTCCTAAGTCATAGGGTAAGGGAAGTTTAAAAGATGCAGGGCAGTGTTTCCTGGGAGATAATGCTTCTAATCAAAGTGATGCCTCCTTTCAGCAATACCTAAAGTGCTAGTCCATTAAAATACAGGCTTGTGATGGCTAGGGACAAGCAACTGAAGAAGGCTGAAAGGAGAAAGATCACTTTCCTCTTCATTTTCTTCAATCAAGATTAAAAAAAAAAGTTTGCCACATTTCACTGTTCCTTTAAACCCTAGAGTTTCAGGTTGAAGAAGTAATAGATTCAAAAAGATTATAGTATTAATAAAGAAAATTAAAGAAAATTTTAAAAAAAGAGAAAAAAAAAGAAATAACAGATTCAGAGGTGAAAGGTATTTTATTTCTTTGACAGTCCTCATTCTGCAGTCTATCCCAATTTCAAACAGCTTGAATCATGGGTTCTGGAGCATGCTCAGTGTGCTCCGAGATTCTGGGACACAAACCCAGTACTTTTTCCACGTGGGTCCAGTTTTGTTAGCACTGCACCACTACCTAGTCCCAAAAAGGTACCTGTGTCATAATTACTACTTAGCTTTTAAGGAGAGCATGCTGTTTATCAAGGGCAAAAGGAACACCATGCAGAAGGATTTGTCAAAGAGAACAGAAATGTTTTCCTGGCATTCTCCAGGATTGAATCTCCTTGACTGGAAGCCACTCAACAACTGCTCTGCTCAAACTTTATGGCAGGAAGGGTAATATGGGGACCTGCGCCAATGAGATAATTATGTTGCAACAGGACTCTGGTGTCTGCTCCTATGTGATGGAATAAATCAAATGATTCTTATTTTAAGAATGATAGTATTTATTTTTAAAACATGGCCCACCACTTCTTAAGCATTCAAGTGAGAAAAGTATAATACAAGTGAGTAGTTATGATCTCTAGTAGAGCAAATTACTATCAAATACAAATATTAAAAAGTACCATCTGCCTTGGAAACCATTTGCCACCTGTTCTTTTGCTTCCAGAACTATTTAATGGTTTAAATTTAACATTTTGTCCTGCCACAGAACAGCTGGGAAGTGACTATTTTTTGTTCTATCAGTAACTTACCAGCCAAGCTACATAACAAGTCAGAAAAGTCTCCAAGCCAGATTTCTACAACACAGCCTTTCATGTGGCTGTCGGCTTCCCTCATTAGTGAGATCTGCAGATGCTAAAACAGGTTCCATAACAACAATAATCCAGTCATTTGGGGATAAAGTCTTTTCTTTCTTCTTTTTTTAATTCAGGAATTCTTCCTCCTTGACTACAATAAAAATATTGTAATACATATTATCAATTTAGATTTTTTAAGAGGTAAAAATACTATAACAACATTATTACTTATACCCTAAAATGCCTGAAACTCAACTGTCTTCTATGAGAAAGACATATGGAGGGTTCTAGCTACATTTAGGGGAAAAATTATTAGATTTAAAGAAAATTAAAAATAAAACTTCTGTATAAGTTTAATGCCCATAAAATACAACTATATATATAAAACCTAACATTTTTACATTTAGGTATGTAAGGTGCAGAACTTTTTACATGGAGATCCCATTGTTGGGATACAAAGATGAGAATTGCTTTCCTGCAGAGTCATTCACATCAGCAAG
>NW_006159672.1:4763672-4794236 GCF_000334495.1 Tupaia belangeri chinensis | reverse complement strand
CCTGCTGAGTCATTCACATCAGCAAGATCTAGATTGCCCATCCAGAAAAGGATGCTTCTTTGACCTGTTGGTTGCACTGAGGTGCTCCATTGTCCACTACCTTCTGTGAGGAAGACCTCACACCTTATCTACTCTAGTCATCCCCACTGCTAACTCCAATTCACTCTTTGTTCAAAAAGAAAAATTGGAACTCTGTTATGTACACAAAAACATGTATATGCTATATCAAATGTAAAGAATGCTAATACAATAAGTAGCCAAATGCCTCCCTCTGAACCTAAGAAACCGGAAGTTCTCCATGCCCCAGTCCTCCTACTAGCCTTGCCTTTTGATCATTCCAGGTGTAGGTACTCTGCTGAATATGTTTCAATTATTTCTTTATTGTATTTAAAAAAATGTTTACTGTACATGTATCTATTATCACTAGAAAATATGTTGCATAATTTAGGCTTTTCTGAATTTTACATAAATATTATCATAGTTTATGTATCCTTCTGTGATTGCCATGTTGCTCAAAAATGTGTTTTCTTAAAAGTCATTCCTTGCTTGTAGCTGTGGTACAATCATATTTACTTTTCGTGCAATGTTCATTCGTATGAATTCACAAAATGCATTGTTCATTCTTCTGTTGGTAGAGAGACATAGCTGTGCCCCTCCTTCCTTCTGGAAGGAAGTCTCTTGATTCTTTAACACCACACTTTGCTGGTGCTCCTTCTTTATGAGAGTGAAGAGACAGGTGTCTTCATATGGATCTCAGAAGCCTCAGACCCACCTCTCTCTAAAGCATTCCAAGTGTTCTCATCCCAGATAATGATTAGTCCCAACTTTATCTTCAGCAACTTCTACTTTCTTCTTAAGCATTAGGGTTGGTAGATTCAAGTTCTCAATGAACATTTACAATGTATTTATTTTTTTTAATTTTCTATTTTATAATTTCTTGTTTACATTTAATTATTGCACATCTTTATGGGGCAAAAAAGTGGATTTTAAAGCATGCATACAGTGTGTGACAATCAAATTAAGGATAATAACACCCTATTCATTGTTTTCAGCAAAGAATGCCACATTTGAGATTTTATATATATATATATATATATATATACACATATATATATGTACATATATATATGCACACATATATATATACATATATATGTACATATATATGCACATATATATATATATATATGTATTTGATATTTATATATGATTGTTAATGTCTGTTGTTTTTACTCAGCTGTGGTATGCCATTCCACAACCAATTTGTCCTATCTGCCTGCATTCCTGTGTCTGTTAAAACAGATTAGTTTATTTTCCTAATCGTCTTTTATTCCCCTTATTTCCCCACCCTCAATGCAGTTTCTGTCATCTATTGTTGTCCTGTTTATTTCTGTGTCTTCAAAACTTTAAACTTCTGCCATAGACTACAGACATTCAGTATATATTAAGCAAGGTCATATAGTCTTTGTCTTTCTTACTCTGGCTTATTTCACTTAGCATTGTATCTTCTAGATTCAACCACTTTGTTTCAAATGGAAGGATCTCATTGTTCATTATGACTGAGTAGTATTTCCTTGTGCCACATATTTTAAATTAGGTCATCAGTTTTTGGACACTTAGGTTGAGTCCATGCCCTAGCTATGGTAAATACTGCTGCAATAAGCATGAATGGGACACCTACAATTTCTTTTTTAAAAATAATTAATTAATTAATTATTTTACATTCTATCACTGTGTATCATTACAGTATACCAAATGAGTTTACCCATTTTGAATACACTGTGTATTGGTTCAAAGATATTACCATACATATTATCATCAACAGATCATTTTCCATTTTTGTGTCCTTTAAATGTTTTGCTTTTACCTTTTCCCCTTGACTTCCTTCCTCTCACCCTTCCCCATTTCCCACCCTCCTCTATCTCAAACCTCACTTTTCTATAAAGGAAATATTGATTTCCCAATCCATGATTCTTCTCAGAAAACAAAACAAACAAACAAACAAAAATCAATAAACTTACTTCTCTTGTGATCTTCCAAGTAAAACCTACCTCATCATCTCTTCCCAGTACTCCATAGTTCAGTAAATGGTACACAAATCCACCCAGTTGTTTTAGACCAACTTTTAGAGGTCATCTATGACTCTTTGTTTTGCCAGATACCTTATGTTCAATCAGCCAACATTATTATTGCTCCTTTGAATTAATACCCTGAGGCCACTGTGCATCCTTCTCCCCTCAACTTGTTTCCTTGTCCAGGCCACACAACCTATGAAGTGAGGCTGCTACACAGACTTTCTCTGCTCCCACTTTGCTCTGTATAAGCCATTTTCCACATAGGTACCAGAGTTCACTTCTCAAAACCCTGTATCTGACCGAGTTTTCCCCTTCTTAAAACTCCCAACAATGGCCTCCCATGGAGCTGAGAACAAATTCCAGACTTCTCCCCAGAGTCTCTGGATGTTTACTTATGACTCCAGACTATCCTCTTGCTGTTTGCTATACTGTTGTTCACTTATCTAAAGTGCCTCAACCATTTTGGCCTGCTGTTGGCTAATCGAACATATCAAGACCATGACTGCCTCAGGGCCTTTGCCTTGGCTATTACCTCTGCCTTAAATATTTTCTCTCAGTCTTTCATACCTGTTCCTCTACCACTCAGACCTCAGTTCTAAGAAGTGACCTGTCTTCCTCATTCTAAACTATCCTCCAAGATAAATACCTTTCCCATTTTGTATATTTAGTTTGTAGCATTTGCCATTGCTCAGAATTATCTTTGGTGTCTCTGACTTTTTTTTATCTTTTCCCACTGGAATGTTAGCTCCATAAGGGTTGAGGCCTTCCATGTCTTATTTGCCACTGAGTCCCTAGTGCTTAGGGCAAAATAGTCTCTCATTAACTCTGCTGAAAACAAAAACCAGTAGGACATTGCTGTACTGCAATTTGTGCTTAGACTTCTATTTGAGTTTCATCAGTGATGCTTGGGGATGTTGGTCAGCACCTTTCTCTGGGTTCTCTATAAGATAGTGAATGGATGGTTGTCTTATTCTTAAGATGTTCATCCTATACCCCACACCCCACCTTGCCTAATCTTAAACAAACCAGCTCAGAAATTAAGGAAACTAGCTATGAACCAACGTTTTACTCAGCAATGGCAAATTTCCATATTACCCAGCTCCAGAAATTGCTCATTAGTTCAGAATTAATTAGAATCTCCAATCAGGAAGCTTGGACAGAGAATGAAAGAAATTATTTTGTAAAGGACTTCAAATGAGTCTACATTTTTGTATGATTTACAGTTTCTGGAATCCAGCACTTTCAAACTAACAGGTTCATTTACCTCCTGCAGCCAATCTCATTACTTAAATTCAGAAGACAGAGACAAAGGTCAGTGAAGATCAACTCAGCCTAAATCCAGTGCTAGCAAAAGTCAGAGTAAGGTTAGAACTCAGATCTCCTTTTCCAAGGACTTTCCAAGGATTTCTTTCTGTTGCACTTTCATTAATCCCACTCACCAGCCATAATTCAACACAGAAATAGCACCCTTGTGCTAAAATCAGTGACCCAATGACTGGGACTGTGGCCAGGCTACTGTTGCTGAAGGGATGTTGGATACATTTATCTCTGCTGACAAGGCTGGCCCAGCTAAAAACCTGTAAGAGGCTAGATCTTTGCTACATTGAGAACCCTAATCAATAGGTAAACCAGCCCAGTCAGAGAAGGGCAGTACTCACACACATGGTTTGTACATTGTGCCATCTCTGTGTGGGTTCTTAGGGGTTTTAGATGAGATCTTGGAAATACTGTGTGAAAAATAGGTTGGTCTGTTGATGAAAGGAGGGGAAGGCACCGTCCATTGAAAAACATCATCCAAAGAAACTTTGTTGTTGTGTTAGATCATGTTGCTATAGCCACAAGCCAGAGCATTGTCTTATAATCATGTAACAAGAGCAGCTGGCTTCTTCCTGGGCTAGGCCACTCCATTTAATTGATGATAACAGCATTGTTGGAAATAGTATCCATGACTGGTAGACAGTGGAGGTGGTGAGAGTGATATCTGATTGTGTGTAATAGAAGATGAGGAATCTGATGTGCACTCACTAGAGACAGGTGGTCAGCAGTTCACACTAAATAATAGGCAGGTCCTAACTCTCACATAGGCCCCTTAGGTACATAAATAATATCAAGACCATATGAGAGGACTGTGCTTGTTTAAGCATGTGTAGACCTGAGTTGGAAGCAGGTGACCTTTTCTGTTGCTGTTTAAATTTTCAGAAACTATGAGAGGTTGCTTTGAGTAAACATCCCCAAGGCAACACTGATGCTTCAAAGTAGATCCAGCTGTGAAAAACCATATGGTGAGTTCTCAAAAAAGGTAAACATGGGATTATCTCATGACCAGCAAGTCATGGGTATAGACCCAAAGAATTAAAACAGGAACTCAAATAGATATTTGAACACACATATTTAGGGAAGCTTTACTTGCAACAGCCAAGGTGTAGAAACAAGCCAAGTGTGTATCGATGAATGATTAGATAAATAAAATGTATTATATACATACAACTAAAATATTGCTCAGACTTAAATAGAACAGGCAAGACCAGCAGATGACATAATGGTTACATCACTGGACTCCATGTAGTCAACTTTGGTTTGAGTCCCAGGCACAATGACTTGAAACACTGGCCAGGAAAGTGTGTGTGCTGGGGCCAGAAGGTGGCATGGTGGTTAAGGTGCTGGATACTCTCACGTGGCTGACCACGGTTAAAGTACTGGACCTGGTCCCTTGCTTTTTCATTGTCCCTCTTTCTCTCATTAAGGAAAAAAAAAAAAAAGTGTGTGCACAGGCTCAAGGTCCTGAGAGAAAAATGGAAGAGAAGAGACTGCAGTGTGGCCATACCCCTAGGGAGTGAGTTCTTACTTTCTGTCTCTCTGTCTCTCCAGTAAGCATATATACCCTATAGTAAAAATAAAATTTTCTCAAAAAGAAAAAAAAAAAAGAGAGAACAATGTAACATACCATGAGGACGTTTTGCTGAGTGAAATAAACCAGACACAAGATGATGAATATTGTATGATTCCATTTATGTGAGATCTCTACATCTCTACAAATTCATAGAGGCAGAAAATAGAGTGCTCATTGCTAGGAGGTGTGAGAGGGAGGAATAGGGAGTTCTTCATTAGTGGGTAAGGAGTTTTAGTTTGGGATGATGGGATGTTTCTGGAGATGGATGGAAATAGTGGCTGCATAGCAATGTGAATGTAATTGATGTTACTGAACTAAACACTTGAAAATGGTCAAAATTATAAAATGACAAATTCCATGTTATGCATATTTATACAATTTTTTAAAAAAGAAAAGAAAGAATCCCTAGTGTTCCATGCCTGGATCCCATCTAAAACAGCACGTAGATCTGTCCCCTCTGGGCTCCAGCTGGTCCACATGTGTAATGGAGATGTCTTCTCATATGCACATGAATGAAATTGATTTTAGGGAATTCAGAAAATGCCAGAAGAATAACATTAAGTAAGAAGTAGTAAAAACATCTTATTATTTACACCCTTCATTGCAAATTAAATTCCTGACAATCTAGCATCTGCATTTCCTTAGATTCAACTCCAATAACAACCTTTCTGGCAGCCAGATTTCTGGCAACATTAGCCGCCTGGAACATGGTAGAAACTGAGGCGAAAGGAGAAAAGGAGGCCTCTGAGCATAGGTGAGACCATCTGTTGCAAAGTGCAAGCGCTGTCCTAGAGGCAACTAGGCAGACTTTAAGTGGAATCTGTAGAGAATAGGGCAGAGAGGAGAACCTGCACCAGCTTGAGCAATCTGTTTGTGCAGGAATCTGTGGCAATGGGAGAAGCCCAGGGTGAAGAGTCATCCTAAGGTGGAATGGGTATGTGCAGGGCACAGGAAGGTAAGAAGGGATAGAAAAATCAGGACTCATTTGGGTGGAGAGGAAGAGGATAGATGACTGAATGGTTAGGAATCAAGACTGAGGTCTAGAGAACTGAAGATGTGGCAATGTAAAATCTGGAATGTTCTGCTTCCATGATCTTTTCCTGCAATTTTTAGTGCTCTGAAAAGACGCACTGTCCCTTAAAAATGAGTGGGGTTCATTGAAACACGCGTATTACCAGAAAACATACTGTGGGTCTAACAAGCCAAACTATTCTGGTTGGTGTTGAACTCTACCAGGCATGAATCATCCAGAAGCATAGGTGAGAAGTGGAGGTCAATGTTGATAGGGAAATATGAACACAGAAAAGAGTGAGAACATCACACACAAGCTTAAAGTGCCAAGTATCCTTTGTGCCATACTGGGTTACAAGCAAAAGAAACATGGGCTTGGGAACTGTTTATCTAAGAAAAATACATGCTATAAAATGTTCTATCAACTTGAGTCTAAAGTTTTAAAAATGATGATTAGAATGATGAGCTTATTCATCTAATAGCAGGCAGAACTTACCATTTTCTGTAATGTCAACTAAAAGCCACACCAGTCTCCTGCTCAAGGAACGGAAGAGATGATGTTGCTTTAGAAGAAACCCTGAGACAATGTTATTTTCCACCTTTTCACTTTCCATTTCTATCTACAGTTTAAGACTGGCTTGTTCAAACCTTAGGTTATGAGTAAAGTCATAACCTAATCAAACATTTGACTAGTCAAAAAACATTTGACTTACCATCCAAGTTTGTCTCCTGGGATTCCCAGCATTCTTGGAATAATACTTCCCAAACTCTGATATTAGGCCTTCTTTCCATTTGGAAAATGATGGCTGACAATATTGTGTACTGAGCATTCCTCTGAAGCCTACATTTTAGTTTTAAATATTCTTGTTGGATGCTTATTGCTATAGTTTGAATATGTCCTCCCCAAATTCATGTGCTGAGGCATGGTAATGAGACTATGAGGGTAAAATCTGATGCAGTCATTGTGTTGAAGAGGAGGATCTTTGGAAGGTTAGTCAGTAAGTGGTTGGGACAAGGCACTCATGATTGAGTTCTGAGTTTATAAGGAGAGAAAATAAAGAGCCACATGGGTAAAAACCTCACTCCATTCTGCTCAAAATTCTTTCATCCACCATTTTGTGATATCTTCGGACTTGTCAATCACCAGAATTGTGAATTAAATAAGTCTCTTTAAAAAGTAATTACCCAGTCTCAGATATTATGTTAGTAATGCGATAATGGACTAAGACACTTACCTCTTGTATTAATAGTCAATAGCTGTCATAATTTCATCTTGTGGTGTTTTCTTTCCTGACTCCTTCCAGTGGAATAAGCTGTACTGTGTGCTTTTCAATGATTTAGTTTGGAATGGGTAGCATGCTAGTCTGCTTCATTATCCAGGGAGGTAGTTGGTCTTGGAGCCCCTATAGGAAATCATAAAACAGAAGTTAGAATTTCCTTGTGTCTACATGGGCTGTCAGGGTGCCACAGGGACAGAAATGTCGTAGGATGAACTCGAATGTTCATTTCATTAACTCATATTGCTAAAGCCTAAAGTACAGCCTTTTTCAGAACTCACACACCCTCTGGGCCACGTACTGGGGTTCTTATTGTGGCACATTTAGGTTGGTGAGCTGCTTGTGTTGCAGAGACATGGACCCTTTTTTATAGGGCAAAGTCCCATTTGTAGGACTCCTGTGCTTTCCTGGGCTCTCCATCATGTAGTGATGGTTAGAAGGACTGTCCGTCAGCATCGCCTTTTAGCTTCTCACAGCAGCACAAGCTCATGCCTTTGTGCCAAGCTCTCCTGGTGCTTTGATTCAGGGGAAGATAGGCCTATATACAGGGAAAAGCTGTAGAATGACTCCTAGAAGGACTGTGTGGAAAGGAATAACGATGTTATGTTAGAACTACAGTCAATTTTAAATGCTGGCATTTAGCATTCCACCACATGCCTTGATAGCCTATCCTTTCTCCTATATTTTTATTCCCTTCCCATTTTTGGAAGTCCAGTGGAATGCTGACTTTGTTCTGAGGACCATACTATAATCTCTCTGTTCATCAAAATATTTCCAACCTTTGACCTGGAAATCCTGTTCCTTGCCTCACTACTCACTGCGTTCACAGTGCTATGTCCTGACTTCAACCATCTATTCCAGAACTTTTTCATTTCTCCAAAAGAAAATCTCACACCTATTAGTGCCACTTCCCATGTTACTCCCCCTAGCCTCTATTTTCTGTCTCTATGAATTTGCATTTTCTAGAAACTTCATATAATCAAATTATATGGTATATGATCTAAGAGAGTAAGTTCACTTTCTGGAAGAATCCCTGTAAGATGGGAATGACCTATTTCTTTAATGATTAGTGTAACTCTTCTATAAATCTATTTGACTTTTTTTTTTTTCTTAAAGAACTTCAATAATTTAATTTTTTCTATTACATGTCTGTTTAAGTACTATATTTCTCTGAGTTAATTTTGGAAAAATTTTTTGCAGGAATTTGTTTATTTCTCCTACATTTTCAAATTTACTGATAAAACATTATCTATAGGATTCTTTTCATTTTTAATTTTCTGCTCTGCTTATATAGTTGTTGTTCAGAAAAATAGGAATTTCTGTTGAAATGGTTCAGCCATTCCTTCTTGGGCTTCAACCACCTCTGCCAGTGCTCTTTTCAGGGCACCAAATATGGCATTGAAGCACTGTTACTTTGTCCCTTCTCTCTACCTGTCTCAATCTGTTGAAGACATAGGCATTTCTTGTTTGCTTTTCTTCTCTACTATTTAGCACAGACTTGCTAAAAGGCTTAAAAAAACTTTTTTAATAGCTTGATATTTTGTATATTTAAGGTATAGTATATGCTGACATTTATGTATGTGCATGTATGTGTATATGTGCATGCATTTTATGTGTGTGTATGTATATATATATATATACATGTATACACACACACACACACATATATATATATATATACACATATATATAAATTATATAGTGGATAAATTAACGTATCCATCATCTTATATACATATCCATTTTTCCTCCTGTGGCAAGAGCAGTTATAATTTACTCATTTGGTTAAAATCCTGAATATGATATACTACTATTAACTATAGTCCCCTTTTGAATATTAGATCTTTGAACCTGTGCTAATTATCTTTTTATTTTATTTTCTTTTTTCAAATTGATCAAATTTGAAATTTATTTACATGCTATTATCAAACAGCTGTTGTGATCTGGTCGCATATTTGCAACTGACATAAAATGTATGACCTTAGAATTTAATTTTTTAACATCAAAATTTGATATTCGATATGCTATGACCTGTGAACTTGTTCAAGTCTTTTTTTTCAGATCTTTTAAATTTCATTTTCTTTTATACATTCAATCACATTATTATTCGGCTTACAAAATGGATATTTCAACAGGTGAACATTTCTCCCTAGCACAGTTGATAAAACTACAAAATATCTTCAACAGATAAAACTACAAAATATCTTCACATTTCTTTGTGTCATTAATGCTTTGTCTCCCTATTTTTTTTCTAAATGTCCTTCCTCAGACCCTCCTCTACTTTGTAACCTATGACCAACATCTCTCTGTTTTCTTTCCCCAAACCCAAGCATGCTAACTACTGTTTTGCTCTCTATCTCTATATTTGACATTGTTAGTAGTAGTAGTATTTAGAGTCCACATATAATAAGATCATGACAAATTTTTTTCTTTCTGCGTCTCACTTATTTCACTCAAAATATTATCTACATCCATTCACTTTGTGGTAAATGATAGAATTTCCTCTTTTTTCTTTAAGGCTGAATAATATTAAATTCAGAATATATACCAGTCTTTTAGTCCATTCATCTGTTGTCAAATTCCTAGGTTTTTTCAAATCTCACCTACTGTGACAATATGCTGCAATAAACATGGCAGTGCAGATAAGTTTATGAGATGGTTATTTAATCTTTTGGGGTATATACTTAGAAGAAGGATTGCTGGATCATGTAGTAATTGTATTTTAAGTTTTCTTAGGAAACTCCATACTATTAGGACATTGGGAAAGTCATGATGTATTTTTCTGTTTTTCTATGGAAAAATGCATCATGACTCGATGACCCAGTATTTTCTATAACATCTGTACCAGTCTACATTCCCACCCACAATACAAGTTCCCTTTTCTCCACACTGTTGCCACTGTACCCTTGTTTCTTTTGTCTTTTTGATAACAGCCATCACAATAGGAGTGAGGTGATATCTCATAGTGATTTTAATTTACATTTTCCTGATAATTAGTGATGTTAATCATATTTTCATATTTCAATTGGACTTGTTTATGTCTTCTTTACAAAAATATTTATTCACATTGGCCATTTTTAAACCAGTTTATATATTTTCCTGCTGTTGAATTTTTTGAGTTCTTTATATATTTTAGATAATTACCTCTTATTAGATATATGGTTTAAAGTATTTTCTCCAATTCATAGGTTGCCTCTGCTCTTCAGATCATATAAATATTTTGCATTTTAATTTTGTCTATTGTTTTCTTTGGTGAAAGGTAGGGAAGGGAGGAAATACGTTTTTTTTGAATGAGACTATGACAGCTCCTATAGAAGGGAGGTTCAAAGAAGGTGGAGAGTCCTCACCTCACTCACAAGGAGAAGATGGTGGAAGAAGCTGGTATAAGAGGCAAGTAGATATTATAATAGTTCATAAGCAAGAGCTAGTTGTGGGGAATAGGACCATTGAAAATGGCTTCATTTAGGGAATGAAGTTTAACCAGGATCTCGGTAAAGAATGAAATAACATGGAGAGAAAATCTAGTTCATCTGCAAAACCCCAGGGGAGTTGTTGCAAGTGTCAGTTTTTCATCCATTTCTATGCATGGCTCATGCCCATGGGTCCCTGAGCAAATGGGCTGCATCAAGGAGCTTGCCTTTGGCCTCTCACCAGGCATGCTAAGCCTGGTTTTTCTTCCTCAAAGCCACTTAAGGCATAAGTGGAAACTGCCAAAAGAGCCATTAAATTTGGAAACACACACAAAAGGTTGCTGCTTCTTCAAGCAAACTGACTTGAAATTAATGCTGCTAGGCTGACAGGTTTTATTTAATTTTCTTTTTCAATAGTTATAAGGGAGTACTTTGAAGGTAAAAATAACTGATGACTGACTAAATACCACTTCATGTCCAAAGATTCTGCAACTCTATCTTACACACACAGAGACACACACACATTGTCTGTCTCTTTCTCCCTCCCAACCCCATGTCTTCGTCTCTGTCAGTGTCTTTCCCCCTTCCCTGCTCCCCTCTGCCCATCTTTTTACCTCTCTCTCCTTCACACACACATTATCTGTTTATTCCTCTCTTCCTGACTTTGTTTCTCTGACTTTCTGTGTCTCTCTGTGTCTGTGTCTATCTTTTTCACACAGATATATATTGACTGCTTTGTCTGTATTTTCGTTTCTCTTTTCCTCTCTCTCTCTTTTTCCTTTTCTCATGTACACAAAGACACATTAGTGTCAGCTGTACTAGACATATTGGGAATCAGTCCCCAGGCTGGATGGCATCTTGGGTGCCATCTATTCACTCTTCATTTCAGTAGTTCTGTTTGTGACCCAGTCTCCTTTTGCTTCCACCCAACTCATGCTCCAATGTGACTCTGACACCCATTACAGCAAAGGATTCACCATGAGGTCAGAGCAGATTTCTGAACAGCTTGTATCCACTGCCCCTTACAGTTGTGACAAAGCCCTGGTGAAAATGGCGTCAAGTTCGACAATGGGTAAACCAAATGCTTCTTTTCTGGCTGGTGTTTTTCTTTCTTTCTTTTTTCCAATCATATCTTTGCCCAACTATTAAAACAATAAGCTCTGATTAAAAAGGAAAAAAATAGAGAAGCATAAATAAAATTAAATTGCCCCTAATCTCTCCATCCCAAGTGAACATCTGCAAATCTTTCAAATGTTTTCTTTCAGTATAGGCAACATATGAGTAAGAGATTAAATTGTATATGCAAGATTGTATTCTGCTTCAAGCACTTGCAATTCCATTTTACTTCTTTAAAGTCATGAACCACCAGGTCACTAAGGAAAGTCCAATAGTCAGCCAGTTTTAAGTGGATGGTTTATAGAAAGACCTATACTGGAACAAAGTGGGCTCTGTTAGCTATTGTCAAGCATGCACGCAGAACACACTTTCATTATATTTATCTGGGTCGTTTCCCTTGTCTGCTTTACTTCATTGTTAACCACATAATTAAAATTGCATTGCTTTATTCTTTCAAGGTAGTCCTGGCCTGCCCAGCAAGATTGCTCTCAGGGTTCTTTCTGAATGCTCAGGCAGGTGTGTGCTGTTTTCTGTAAGCAGAGGTTCTTTGCTGGGAGAAGTCTAGTGTTTGAATTATTCTATGAGCAAGCATAATGTATTGTTTTCTGTTCCTAGGTTCTTATTTGGCAGGCTGAATCCTTTTGCTTTTCTGAAACAATCTGAAAGAAAAAAAAAAAAAGGGAAATACTTCTTGCTGCTCCTGCTAAATAAGCCACTAATGTGTGTGAATGAGCAAGTATAAACATGTCCACACATAAAACTCCTAACCAGGTAGAACCAGTAGATGAAGCACAAATAAATTATTTCAGTTTTTGACTAGGGATGTATGTAGTTTGGCAATTTGCACAAATGAAAAGAAAGCTTACATCTGAGGTTTTTCAATAAAGAGCTAAGATTACAATAGCTACCAAAAGAAAAGTAGTGTGCTTCTTGAGGAAAACAAACAAACAAACCAACAAACAAGTGTTAGGAAAGGGTGACTGGTCTCCCACGATTTTTAGACTCTGTGCTTTAACTAACCACCATGAACCTGGGGTGACTGTCAGGGTCATTGAAGCCCAAGTACTGGGTAGTAAAGCATGGTTTCCCTGAGCCTGTTGTCCTCTCTTTTTATTTTATATTTTGTTGCTTTTTTTTTTTTGACTGGGATACTTCATCTACTAATGTGGTGAGAAGACCCTGCTTATATATGATTAAGATAATTTACTCTTTAGCATAAAGTAGAGTACCCAAATTTTCCTAATTAAGTCATTTTGTGGGGCCAGCAGGTGGCATGCTGGTTAAGATGGCTGGATTTCCACATGGCCAACCATGGTTCGAGTTCCAGATCCAGGGGCTTGAAAATCATGTTAGGTGTGCATGTGCGTGTGTGTGTGTGTGGTGTGTGTGTGTGTGTGTGCCCAAAATCCCAGGAGAATAGAAGAGAAGGAATTGCTGTGTGGCCATCCCCCAGTGGGCTGATTTTTCATTTTCCTTCTTACTATTCCTCTGTCTCTCTCTAGGAAGCACACACACTCTATAGCAAAAACCTAATAAATAATAATATAATAAATTAATTAAATAAATCATTTTGTTTTGTCTGCCACTTGATATATTGGTCAGCTAATATTTTTTCTAAGCAGGTAATAAGTTCCTAGCATGAGACTAGATTCTGGGTATTTACTAGTAAGCAAGAAAGAGGGGAACCTCCTCATGTCCACCTATGCCTCTCACTCCACCTTCAGCATTCTCCAAATGTTACTTGTGTCCTTAAAGGCTGTACTTAAAAAGTAGCCTAACAAATCTCAGGAGGAAGCAGGATCCTAAGATACTTCTGAAGAAATGATTCCTTGGGACCAGCAGTTAGCTTAATGGCTATGTCACTGAATTCCCCTTAGCCGGTTCAAGACCCGGACCTGGTGGCTTAAACTCATGCTGGGCGCATGTGCATGTGTGTCCAAGATCCCGAAAGGAGAATGGAAGAAGAGGGATTGCGGCATAGCCATTTCCCCTGGTGTGGTGGGGGGGGTGATTTCTCTCTTTCTGTCTCTGTCTTTCTGGTGAGCTCATGTGCCCTATAGCAAAAACCTCTCAAAAAAAAAAAAAGATAAAATAGAAATGATTCCTTCTGTTTGGTGAGATGTTTCCAGCAGCAATTAGATTTAAAGTGTTATGGCTACTATCCTCTGAGTGCTTGCCACTGTGGGATGCTTTACTTACAGGATCCATGATCAGTTACCATTCCTCTTGGAAAAAAATCTCATACTCATTAAGTGCGTCCTATAAGCAAGAATAATGATCTTTAGTAATCTGTTTTGCTCATTTTAAAGACTGTAGTGATCAGGGGACACATTTCTACCCAGAATTCATAATTTTTCCTCTGGTTTGCTTAGCAAGTTGTACATACAAACACATGAGTACATGTGTAGTCAAGAATGTATGTGCAAGGATATAAACATGTGTGTGTTAGTGGCATGAATATATGAGTGTGCTTTTATGTGACTGTGTGAACCATGTGCATGTGTGATTTTTGTAAGTGCATGTGAGTGTATGTGGGAGTCATAGAATTGTGAATATGATTTTTATGAGAGTGTGTGAGTAGGATTTAGGTCACAGCAGGAGACCAGCTGAGAAGTGATGATAATGGTAGTGGAAATAAAAGGAGATGACATTGAAATCAGATTTGAGAACCACTTGGAAAACCGTGAGAACAGGTATGTGATTTGGTTAAGGAAGGACTATGAGAGAGAGAAGTCAAAGATTATCTGCTTTAAATTTTTTTTGATGTATTACTGTCCTCAAGGATTTATATTCATTCATGGTTTTTTTCATCATTTTTGTGACATCTTATCTTTGTTATCAAATGATAAACTCTCCTTTGCCACAGAAACCTTACTCTAGGTTTATGTGTCCAAGTGGCTTGGCCAGTTAGTGGTGGTCTTGTAGGGGTTTGAGCATCATTTGGTTATTGACTGAGGGATTTTTTCCTTTTTTTGAGAGAGAGATGTTTGTTGTAAGGTGTGTGCACTTGCTGGAGAGACACAGAGAGAGAGAAAGTGAGAAATTGCCCCCTGGGGGTATGGCCACACTTCTACCTTTTTTCCTCCATTCTCCTTTCAGGATTTTGGGCATGTATGCACATGTACCCTGCATGAGTCTTAATCCACTGGATCCAGGACTGAAACCTGTGGGAATCCAGTAACATAACCATTATGCGATTTTCTGGTCCCTCTGGTTGAGGAAATTAAAAGAAGAAGCCAAGCAGCAAGAACAGCAGAGTAAACAAAACCTATGCCTGGTAGATGACACTGGTTTATATACACACATTTCAAAATGTGGTAATGGTAGAAAAGAATGTGTAGATATAAATTTTCTATGGCTAATGTGTAATATTTAAGTATATAGTACTTAATTAAAAGTAATTAATTGGAATGAATTTACACATACGAGCCACTTAGTGCTTACACAACACAAAGTGAGTTTGAGTAATCATGGGATTAGTTACTTTTTTGAAGAAGAAGAAGAAGTTTTTGCTATAGGACACATGCCCTTGCCAGAAAGACAGAGAGACAGAGAGACAGAAAGCAAGAAATCACCCCCCAATGGTGGCCATGCCACAATCCCTTCTTCTTCACTCTCCTCCCGGGATCTTGGGTGCAGATGCACATGCACCTAGCATGAGTTAAAGCTACCAGGTCTGGACTCAAATCATGGTCAACTATGTGGGAGTCCAGCGACATAGCCATTATGCCCACTGCTGGTCCAGTTACTATTTTTAATAAAAATTTACTGTTTAGTATGCATTGCAGTGTGTATGTGTGCATACTTGCACAATTCAAGTTAACACATCCATTTTGGGAGTGTACTATAGCATCCATATTCATTGACTGTTGAATGAACTTGTGTATTTGCCTGCCTATACAGCCTATACTGTGAGTTTGAGAATTCATTGGCATTGGGTGAAGATGGTATCCAGTAAGACTGTTTTCTATTAATAGTTATGTTTGAATACTGAGTCCCAGTAAGTCTGTGCCCAGAGTGCATGACTTCTGACCTCCATGCTCAGGGCAGGATGATGGATTGTTGACTTGTGTTGTTGGCAGGTCATCTCACACCTATAATAGACCAGACTAAAGGACACAAGATCCCCAATTTACCTTCTTTAGTCCAAGGTCCTTGCTTTGCTCCATTCTTTTTGACATCTTGTGTGGTCCCTGTGTTCTGACCTATGTAAGCACAGACAGCTGTAATGGAGACCTCTCCACAGTTTTGGACAGAGGAGGTAGACAAGTTTTACCAGCCTCCTAATTTTTGTTCTGCTTTCCACCTTTTCAATTGGGAAATGCCCACTGGTTGTCCCCATTTGTGACTCGTCCATCCTGTCCATAGCCACATGTAAGCTGTAGTTTGCCATTCAACCCATGCAGGTCCTAGACTGCTCACCTTCCAATCTCTGTCACTAGGTTCTGGCCTGGCCAGCATATACCTCCCACTCCATCTGCTGCCTTCCACCCTCCAGAAAACTTACCACCTCCCTCTTCTCTCTACACTCAGTGTCTCTTCAGGCCCTGAGACTTTCTTCATGTTTCTCCTGACCAATGCTCATTCCTCCATAAATTCTCAGCTCTTGTCATCCTCAGAAAACCTCACTGAGTGCAGACTGGCCCTCACTGCTATGTTCATCTATCTTTGTTGGTGTTCATGGTGCTGCTCCTGCTGGACCTTGAGCCCCACTTGGTGGGACTGACAAGTAGTCCACCTTTCAGCCCTATCCAGCCCAAAACCTGAAAGGTGCCCCTTGTGGCTCAAATAAAACTCAGCCAGAGGGACAGGGTCACAGTCTGGGCTACTAACAGGCTCAGTTCTTTAAAAAATCCAGCACTTAGGGGTCCCTCAGCTTCTATTAAAAACATGTAGTATTTCCTTTTATCCAGTCAATATCCCTGGGGTCAAGCTTAAGCCCTGGGTTCTGAGATTTGTTCCCAGAATGCCCCCTTTCCTAGGAATTCTTCCTTATCATGATTCTTGCTCTTTGTTCATGCTAAGGAAATAGAAGTAAAGACAACTTGTGTTGTGAGAAAAGACAACAGCACCTTCTTACAGCTGTGATGTGGGCCAAGAGCATCAGAGTTTGGAGCATGCATGTTCCTAGAACAGATGGACCAACCAAAGCACCATATACTAACAGCCCAAACCCTTCCACTCATAGGCACACCTCTGTGGTGGCCTCTGCTGCCCAGGGTGCCTACAGGGTTTCCTGTCCATCACTTCTGTAGGCCCCCACACAGTCCCACTTTGCAGAGTTCCTACCTTGGATAAAAATGGCCCATGTATATAGTTCCTACATTTGTGCAACATCCACTACATCCCTTCCAGCTACTCAGAGACTGGACCCATTCTTTGTCAAGACAAAAATTCATATTTGACCTTTAACTAGAGTCAATGATGCCAGCTGCTTTGGAAGGCCCCACCCCTGGTCTGGGCTGTGACTATTGAAGGTTGCTGAGCTCACATGTTCTGTGATACATGATCTCCAGGAGAGGGTTGTGAGCTGACTACTTTGACATTTCCTCATCCTGTACTTGGGAAAGCGTGCCTTCATTGAGATGAAAATGCAAATGGAGAGAAGGGCTTGATCAAGAAAGGAAGCTGATAGACTTTCAAGTGAAATGTCTAGGCACTTAGGAAGCTAAGGCTGTCTTAAACATCTCACAAATAAAAAATATTATTTAAAAATTTTGTTTAGCTTTTAACAAACTATGATGTTGGCTGTTATTCCCTAAAATAATTAATCATAGACAAACTGAAGAATTCCAAAGAGGTTAAGCCAGGCAACACTGCCTAATGGATTAAATGCTGTAATTAATTTCACTCTTACAGCTTCCTTTCATTTGACTCTTTAATTACATTTTCCCGACACCTTTTCCACTGTGTGGCAGGGTCACGGTTCCCTGATCCACATGCTGGTGGCAGTAATATCAATGAGACCCATTTGAGAACTCAAGAGGTCCTGCCAGGGTTTCATTAGCACAGATTCATGGCCAAGAAATTCCTCATTTCTTTGACAGGTGGTTCCATCTGAAATCAGACTTATTTTCAGACATCATACTCTGAGAACAGATATATTGACAATAATGCTATCATGACATGGCCCCCATGTACAGGGTTTGAGTTTGGCTTTTGCCACTGAGACAATCCTGATAGAGATTCTTTTCCTCCCTGTGGTGCTAATACTTCCATCTAGGTCCCTCTACTATCCCTGCCTCTTCCTATCATTACCCATGGTCTTCCTGCTTTTGGACAGGAAGGTAGTTGACCCCAAAAGTACTTATGGAAGTTAGATGTGAGATATTTTTCATGATTTCCTCATCATGCAGTGGAGTGGCACTGAAATTCTAGGCAGCATCTGAGGTCTCTGTAGGTTGGTGGACTCCTGGACCAGTTAGTCCACAGTGTGACTGAAGTCACTCAGGTGACTGTCCTGAGGTAAAGAACTTTCAGAATAATTACACACAAATTAATTATGTATCATAATGATAATGGTCATGAATTGCTGGAAACTCACTCTGGCCAACCAACCATCTTAACCAGACACACTGCACCCTGCCATTCTTGAGACCAAAGTCCTGGCCCTGGTTCATAGGGGTACAACATGATGTGTGAACTTGCTGCCATTTCTCTGAAGCCAAATTCTAATTGTCCCCTCAGTCCCTTAGTGAGGCTTCTGACACTACATTGCTTGAAGTTCCTCTACCCAGCACACCTTAATTAATTTTTGTAGGCTGCTGAGAGCTCTGTCTTTTACATACCCCCCAAACACCTCTCCCACTTTTCACAATTCTCTCATCCAGGGCTGTCTGCTTTGAACATAAACCTCCATTTCAGGGGGACAAACTTCATAAGCGCCCAGATGAAAATCATACCTATTATATCATGGGATACACCCAGTATTTCTACTTCCTGGTGTTTCTCATGGCTCTTATTTTATGCCTTTTTGTATTTATTTTTACTCACATGACCATACACATGGGAGCAGAAGATGAATGTTGAAGGTCAGTAATCTCCTGCTCCAAAACCTGGTACTCCCAACCCAGAGGCAGCTTCTTTTGGGCAATACTATACTTTCTTGGGTTGTCAGTTTTCAAAAATGGTTATTGAAATCATGTTAAAGATGAAGATAACATATCTATTGCAGTATAAAGGAAAAGTAAGCTGTTGCTGAATAACAACACATCATACCAAAATGCCAAATTAAAGTGGCTTTTAAAAATAATCACTTTTTAAACTGTGGATTCCTCAGGTCAGCAGTTTGGGCTAGGCTCAGGTGGGTGTTCATGTGTTGCCACCACTTTCTTAAAAATTGCATCTGTTTTCCGAGGCCAACAGATGGTATGATGGTTACAAACCGTCATAGTCAACTACGGTTTGAATCCTAGACACAGCATCTTAAAACTCACACTAGGAGCATGTGCATGTGTGCTCAAAATCTCAAGAGGAGAATGGAAGAGAAGGGATTGTGGCATGGCCATCCGTCCTGGGGGATGATTTCTCACTTCCTGTTTTTATGTCTCTCTGGCAAGTGCACATGTCCTATAGCAAAAATCTCTCTAAAAGAAAAATTGTGTCTGTTTTCAATATATTAGATTCAACAAAAGACACACTCACATGTGTTCTTTTTTTTTTTTTTTTTTTTGGAGAGGTTTTTGCTATAGGGCGCGTGCGCTCGCCAGACAGACAGAGAGAGACAGAGAGATAGAAAGCAGGAAATCACCCCCCAGGGGGGATGGCCACGCCGCAATCCCTTCTCCTCCATTCTCCTCTCGGGATCTTGGGCACGCACGCACACGCGCCCGGCGTGAGTTTAAGCCACCGGGTCCGGGACTTGAACCGCGGTCGACTACGTGGGAGTCCAGCGACATAGCCATTATGCTAACTGCTGGTTCCATTCACATGTGTTCTTGAGATATGCCTCTCTTTTATACTTAACAGCAATTATAGGATTAAACTTCTGTGGAATTATACCTGCAAAAATACTTATTTATTTTTTTTACATTCAAACACTATATATATGTGTACAGCATACAAAGCGAA
Source organism: Tupaia belangeri chinensis (assembly GCF_000334495.1). Lineage (NCBI taxonomy): Eukaryota > Metazoa > Chordata > Mammalia > Scandentia > Tupaiidae > Tupaia > Tupaia belangeri. The sequence continues at coordinate 4,774,387 of NW_006159672.1, read as the reverse complement.
TTTTCCAGCATAAATGAATACACTGTATATTAGACAAGTCAGAGATATTACCATACACATCATCGTCCACAGATAAGTTTCCATTTTTGTATCCCTTAAATGTTTTCTTTCTTTTTTCCCCTTGATTCTCTCCCTCCCACCCACCTCCCCGCATCCCACCCTCTTCTCCCAAACCTACCTTTCTCCCACACTGTCTCTAGTATCCATAGTTGTTCTTCGTGGTTTTATACCTTTTAATCTTTAAGTTTCTGCCACAGAATGTAGACCTTCAGTATATATTAAGTGTGGATATAAAGTGTCTCTTTTTCGTAGTGTCTCTGACTTACTCCACTTAGTGTTAAATCTTCCATATTCATCCACTTTCTATGAAATGCCAGGGTCTTGTTGCTTTTTATGGCTGAGTGATATTCTGTAGTGTATATATGCCACATATTTTCAATCCATTCATCTCTTCTTGGACATTTGGGTTGATTCCATGCCTTAGCTATTGTGAATAATGCTGTAATAAAGATGAATGTGCAAGTGTTTTTTTTAACTAAGTGTATTCCTATCCTTTGGATAGATATCCAGGAGTGGAATAGCTAGGTCATATGATAGTTTTTGGTCTTTGATTAAAAAAAAAAAGAAAGTCGGGGCCAGCAAGTGGTGTGATGGTTGGGGGCACCGGACTCCCACATGGCCCACCGTGGTTTGAGTCCTGACTTGGTGGCTTGCTTTCACACTTTCTCTCTTTTCTCACTCTCACTCTTGCTCACTCTCTTGCTCTGTCCCTCTCTGGCCAAATTTAAATAAATAAATAAATAAATAAATAAATAAAAGTTAGATAAAATCGTTCTTTTTTTTTTTTTTTTTGGAGAGATTTTCACTGTAGGGCGCGTGCGCTTGCCAGACAGAGAGAGACATAGAGATAGAAAGTGAGAAATCACCCCCCAGGGGGGATGGTCACGCCGCAATCCCTTCTCCTCCATTCTCCTCTCGGGATCTTGGGCACGCACGCACACGTGCCCGGCGTGAGTTTTAAGCCACCGGGTCCGGGACACGAACCGTGGTCGACTCCAGCGACATAGCCATTACGCTAACTGCTGGTTCCCCATAAAATCGTTCTTTACAAAAAATGATAAGTGTTGTTGAGGCTGTGGTGAAAAGGAAGCCCTCTTACACTGTTGGCAAGAATGTAAATCAGTACAGCCACTGTGGAGAACAACATGGAAATTTCTTCAAGACACCTTATAAACTATTTCCTCTGTGGGGTCAGTAGGTGGAGTAGTGGTTAAGATGTTGGACTACCACATGTCCAACTAAGATTTGAGTCCCAAACCTGGTGACTTGGAACTCACACTGGACACATATGTGGGCATGTCCAAGCTCCTGAGAGAACAGAGAAGAGATTGTGGCATAGCCATTTCCCCTGGCGAATGATTTCTCACTTTCTGTCTTTCTGTCTCTATTTGTTTCTCTGGCCAGCACACTCAACTTACAGCAAAAAAACTCTCAAAAAAAAAAAAAAGGAAGAAAGAGAAAGAAAAAGAAAGAGAAACCATTTCCTCTAGCCAAAGTTCTTACTAGATACCACTCTACATTTTTCAGAAGTATTACCAAAATATTTTATCAAGTGCTGTATTTTATGTTTTTCCCAGGCCTCATTTCACTTTGAGAATAATTTGCTTGCAGGGGTAACTAGGAAAAAGAATTTTTTCTCACCCAACCCAGTAAATCTTGGCCTTTCTCTAGTCTACATGAAAACTGAACAATTCTTTCTTTAATTTAGCTGGGTTTTGTATCTTATTGCAGACAAAGGAAGCCAGCTGACATTCTCAGCATTTTGCCTGGAAACTATATCCCAAGATCTTCGGATATATTTTTCATCTTCCAACTGACCGTAGACAGCAGTGTTGCTGATTGTTTCAATACTACATCGCACAGACCTGTTTTCTTTGCTTTTGAGTTTTCTCACCATTTTTTCATCCTTGCTAAATGTTTCCTCCTCAATTTTCTAGCATCCACTTGCTGCTTAGTCATAAGGAAATGCCTACAGTAACTTTCGGTTTCTGCCTCAGTAACACTCACTTTCAGTGTCAGTTTCTGAGCTGGTCATCTGTTGCCATGTAACAGATGATTCCCAAAATTAATGGCTTAAAACAAAAGCCATTCATTTAGTTCATAATTCTATGGGTCAGTACTCAGGCCTAGACTCAACTGAGGGATTCTTGTCCTACTCTGTCCCATTGTGTGTCACTGCACTAACCTGCCGTGCCTGTTGTTGTACAAAAAGGTGTCTAGTTATGTGCTTCTCTTCACAGAGTTCATGTCTCTCACATGGAAGTTGCAGAGTTGTTTCTAGGAGCAGAAAGAGAGGTGGGCCCTGATGTATACAATGTTCAAGTCTCTGCTTATGTAACATTTGCTATTGTCCATTGCAGTGCAGGTCCAATGGTCAAACCTGGGGTCAGTATAGGAAGAGCCTCCATAGGGCACGAGCACAGAAAAGTGTGTATAACATTCTGTAAGAATTTAGTGCACTTGCAGGACCAGTAGTTGGCATAATGGCTATGTTGCTGGACTCCCATGTAGTCGACTGTGGTTCAGGTCCTGGACCTGGTGGCTTAAACTCACACTGGGCATGTGTGTGGGGGCGTACCCAAGATCCTGAGAGGAGACTGGAAAAGGGATTGTGGTGCAAGCATCTCCTCATGGGGGAACAATTTCTCACTTTCTGTCTCTGTCTTTCTGGAGAGCGCATGTGCCCTACGGCTAAAACCTCTCCAAAAAAAAAAAAAAATTAATAAAGAGAATTAAATACATTTGCACAATCCCAAGAATGATACTTACATAATTATAGCTATATTTTTTTTTGAAATTTTACCTTTGGGTGTATGTGCTCACCAGAGAGAGAGAGAGAGAGAGAGAGAGAGAAACAGAGACAATAACAGGGAAAGTGAGAAATCCCCCCCTAGGGGGAATGGCCACTCCACAGTCTCTTCTCCATTTTCCTTCAGGGATTTAGGCATGCAAACATGCGCACCTGGTGTGAGTTTCAAGCTTCTAGGTCCGGGACTCGAACATGGTTAACCATGTGAGAGTCTAGTGACGTAACTACAATGGTATCTGCTAGCCTCGTGATTATAGATATTTAACATTAAATATTCTTATAAATTATAATGTAAATAAAACACCTGAATTTTTTTGTTCTCCTTCCATAAAATGATAGTTTCTTCCACAAAATCATGACCCCCTGGGAACCAGCAGTTAGCGTAATGGCTATGTCGCTGGACTCCCACGTAGTCGACCGCGGTTTGCGTCCCGGACCCGGTGGCTTAGAACCCACGCCGGGTGCGTGTGCGTGCGTGCCCAAGATCCCGAGAGGAGAATGGAGGAGAAGGGATTGCGGCGTGGCCATCCCCTCTGGGGGGTGATTTCTCGCTTTCTGTCTTTCTGTCTCTCTCTGTCTGTCTGGTGAGCGCACGCGCCCTATAGTAAAAAAACCTCTCAAAAAAAAAAAAATCATGACCCCTTCTTTATAATACAAGAATATCAACACCCCTTTTTTTCTTCAATTTTCTGACTTAACTTCTGTTAGTTACACTTTTGCTTTTACATTTTTAAAGTTGTAGTTCTTTTCTTTTTTTATTTTTTAGACAATATTTCATTATGTTGTGATCCTCCTGCTTCAGTCTCCTGAATTCCTGGGACTCTAGGCATGTGCAGCACCACACCTGGCTTGTATGGTGGGCCAAAAATCAAACATGGGCCTCCAATGTGGCTTTGCCTGCTGAGTAGCAGTGTCTACCAGAATGTGCTACAGTAGCATAAAGTTTTAATACTTATATTCTGTCCTATAGACTCTACCAAATTTTCTAATTTTATTCATGGACTGATTCTACAAGGTCGTAAGTATGGAGACTAGACAAAGGCATGATGATAAAATGCCAATATTGTGAGGCTCACTTGCATGGGAAGGGTCTGTGTTCACATCCAGAGATCTCCTTTTGTGAGCTGAGCATGTGCATGTCTGTGATCCAGGGCTGGTTAAAGCTGGGGGTTGATGGTGGCATCATGACCCCACTGGAGATATCCTCTATGTCTGTCTCTTTCTTCTTCTTCTTTTATTTTATTTTATTATTTTTCATTCTGCTATAGGGCAAAATAAAATATTTGATATTATGCCCTTGCTGGAGTGAGAGAAAGAGAGAGAAAACATCCCCCAAAAGAGAGGGCCATGCCTTCTCCTCTGTTCTCCCCTCTGGGTTTTTGGGCACACATGCACATGAACTCAGTGTGTTTTTCAAGCTACTGGTTATGAGACTTGAAATCTCAAATCACAGTTGGCCATGTGGAATCCAGCCACCTTCACTACCATGTCATTAGCTAGCCCTCAGTCTCTTTTTTGTTCATGAGAGGAAAAAAAAAATAAACTTATTTTAAAACAAATAAATCAATAAATTAAAACAATATACTTAAATACATATTGGTCTATTTGTATTTTCCAATCCATGTGACAATATTTCAACATCGAGGTCAGACAAATACCTTTACTAATTGGTTAAAATCATATCACTCTTTGGTTTGTTTAAAGATTAGATCATGACTTTCTTACACTTTTTCATTTTCTTGTTCTGCCATTCTCTGGTTGGTCCTCTTACATAGTGCTAAGATCTTTTCTCGAATTCTTCACTGTACTTTTCTGTCCTATTTCTCTTCTCTTCCCTGAACCCCTCCAAGTATCCATCTTCCTGATTCATTTACTCTTGGCAGTTTCTCTCCTGGGCTGTGGTGCTAAACTTTCATGTCATTGCTGGCGTGGAGCCACTATTTCTTAAATTTAGTATCTTCTCCTTTTCTAGTCCACAATTGCACTTTACCAGAGCATATCATGAAATAATGTCCCAGTAAAATATCAACATACATCTTATCTCCTAAAAATAAAGACACGCTGAAAAAGAAAAGAATTTCTAATTCCTGCAATTTTTAAAATTTTTACTTTGTCTTCCAACTTGATTGATAACTTGTCAGATTAAATCATATTAACCTGAATTGTTTTTCCATCCTCTTCACTGGGGGAGGGGGTGACAAGGAACAGCATCAGGCTTAGAATGTATATCTAAAAGAGGGACATGTGTTCCTGCATAGAATAAAAGACATGGGGGATGACAGGCTGCTACTGGGATCCAAGGGACAGGCATCCTATGGACTGTGGTCATGTCCCTTCACAGAGAGCAGCAGAGCCAGAGAGGTCCAGGGGGAAGAGATCTTTCCATTGACCTAAATAATCTATTTCCTGACAATACTTATTGTGTCACTCTCTGGTTGGGATCACTCTTTTCTTTATTATGAATTGCTTTGTTAAGATGCCCCACCTAATTCTAGAGGCCATGAGGGATCTTAGAAGGTCTTGGCTCTTATCAAAAGCTGTCACTGGCATCTCTGCCTGCTAGGAAGAAGACACAATCCTCTTGATAGTTGGCAAGATTTTCATAAAATTGGAAGCAATTTCTTCCCAATATATCTTATATCGAAGCTCTCAAATAAAAACCTTCTTTCTGACTAGTCTGTTGGCCTCTCATTGCTCTTTATCACGGGTTTGTTAGGTTCTGAATGTCTGACATGTCTGCCAGTCCTTACAAATATAAATCTGGAGAGAAACCTTGAGTTTGGTATTTGTGAGTAATGTCTAATTACTATCTAGCTTGTTTCCATTATTTGACCACTTGTCAAAATCTGCAAAAAAAACTTTCTTTAGAGATAATAAATATGTAACAGGGAGACTTACTCTTTTTTTTTTTTAAACATGTCTTTATTTTTAGGAGATAAGATGTATGTTGACATTTTATTCTCATTTTTATTCTAGACATTGTTCTAACTGTTTTCTAAGCCAGCCTTTTTTCCATTTGCATATCTTCAGTTCTCATATCAGGCAACAATTTATGGACTGTTGTTTATTTAGTTTCTGTAAGGTATGATAAAATCTGCATGCAAGTGAAAGCATGGAATCGCATTTCAGAACAGCCTCTACAGATACTTTTATTTCCGAGTGAGAGTGAAGGGCTGTGTCCCATGCTCAACTCTATGCTTCATTGCATCCCAGATTTCTGGACTTCAGTAGCCCTTAACAGAATGTCCTTTGGGAAAAAGCACTGTTTGGTTTGCAGCAAATTAAAAAACATGAATGTTACTTGGGGTTTGGCTTTTACAAGAGGATTTTCAAAAATGTTCTCAGAAAAATGCATGTTATAAAGAAACCATGCCTGGATTTCTGTTCCCCCCCACCCCAACATCAAAAACAAACTGCTACTTTATTTCCATTTTCCCACAAACTTTTTGAAGTCACCCTTATATAATTCCAGAGTGTAAGTGTATGGCAAACAGGGAAGCAAAAGAGCAACAGGCAAAAGAGCATGCAGTCAGGCTTTGCCAGGGACACCTTAATGACCAGAGTGAAAGATCCCATTCTGTTCAACACGCTGGTCTCTCAGCACTCCTCAAAAGAGAGACCTATAGTGTTGAGTCAGAGCTGCAGCATAGACTTCCTTTCCCTTTAGCTCAACTCACATGGTGGGTAAGAGGGTTGGACCATATGGGGAGAGATATGAGGACCTGTCTCCAGTCCATGGCCAGCATTTCTCCAGAGTAATTTTTAATGTGATTGCAAATGGAAGCATGGTTTCCTGTTTTACATAAAATTACGGAATGAATACTAGAGATAATAAACATGGAGAAGAGCTCTTTATAGGAATGTGTATAAATTCTAGAAGTCCTCTTCCTTGAATAAGACTTTTTCCCAGTGTTCTACTGTGACCTCATATGAAGTAAAGCCTTTCCCTATTCATTGGCTTTGGCCACTGGTGCCAGCACTGTCCTGTGAATGGTCAATTCAGCAGCTCACTCCTGGGTGGGTTTTGGGCAGTGTGTGGGAGGACCCCTGTCCCAAATATTACACCCCCATCAGAGGACTAGCCTTCTTCATCAATCCTTTATGATGAAAGTTTTGACTCTTCCGCAGAAATGTCTCCAAGTATTTAGGGCACAATAGCCATCATTTGTACTCCAGCATATATTCCTTAATGATATATCTGTGCAAACTGGGACAGTGGTCAGGAGCCATCTCCTGAAATCCTGCTATATTTAGAGCTAGATAGAAGGACATGGCTTCGCAGACCTGGAACTGGCGAGAACACAGCAGGGAGGAGCTGCAGCTGTGAGGATGGGAGGGAATTGGGCAGACCTTGACATTACATGGCTCCTTGACTTTTCAAAAAAACAAGAGTATTTTGCTGAAAAATGAAGTAATTTATTGCACCATGCTTCAGTTAGTAATGCTTTAAATTAGGACTTTGGATGTGGGAGGGTTGTACAAAATATTCCAACTCAAAAATCAATAAAACACCTAAACAAGAAAAGCACATAAATAATGAGCAAATACAACCCAACTCTCAGTAATTGTGAGGAAAGAACATGAAGACTTGCAAACCATTAGGTGTTACTGGATTCAAGGCCCTTTCTGCCCGAAGGGAAATATTTAGAAGAGAAGTAATCGGACTGGCTGAACTATGGGATTGACATTTTCTACCTGGATGACCCTTTGATTATACTTACAGTACAGAAGGCTTTCAAAGTCACTGAAAATGGTGACCACACAATATTTTGGCCATTAGAAATCCAGCTCACTATCCCTACCTGCCCTGTAATAAAGACCTTTTCCAAACCTGCAATAAAGTTGCCATTCTTGTTTGTTGGTTGATTTGTTTTGATATCTTGGAGAAAATCCATGAGATTACCCTGTCCCAAGTGCATTTGCTTTAAGGCTGTGAAGTATTTCTAGGTAAAATGAAGAGCTGCCCTCAGTGTCTCTCATTTTTCTGAAAGCTCTCTGGATGGACAGGTGGGAGCCTTCAGGTCTCCACTCAGCTCTTGGCTCAGCCAAGTATGACACGGTAGCATTTTAAATCTTCCATTCATTCAACAAAGATTTACTGCCAATCTGCCTCATGTCCATGGAAAGAAATGGAACTAAGTAGCACATGGTCTTTGGCCTTACCGAACACAAGTTCTACAAATTATGATAAATGTCACCTCATGGACCCTATAATAGTACCTGTTTTAAATGTGCCTCAATGGTAACCTCTTTCTTCAGGAATTTATTAACACTCTTTAAAATTACTATTTATATATAGAATGATGAAATTTTATATGTGTCCCTAAAATTATACCTCAGCAGTTTAATTTAATCAGTGCAATGGAGCTAAGTTATTAAACTAGTAGATGTACTAATATATCTTCATTTGCTCATTTATTAATTTATTCATCTTAGTAAATATTCATTGGGTACCTACTAAGTGTGAGGAGTTGTTTTGATACTTGGGAAACCTTGAGGAAAATGTTTAAATCTCTGCCTTTGTGGGGCTCCATCCCAGTAGAAGCACACACTAAACATAAGATGTGGTAAGTTAGTGAGTTAGTGAATTATATGGCATGGAAAAGTGACATGGGCATGCCTGAAAAGGACATGGTAGACATGAAAAAGAAGCTTGGATAACAGTGGAGCTGTTTCTAATGGGGACTCTACATAAGCTCACTTTAAAAACAACTTTTTGGGAAAATCTTGAAAGGTAAGATATTTAGCTATCTGGCAATCTAGGGAAGTATTCCAGCAGAGGGAACAGCCAGTGCAAAGGCCTATGTCCAAAGTGATTCTGACGTGTTCTCAGACCAGCGGGGGGAGTTAGGGAAGGCAGTGGTAAAAGGTATTGTCAGGAGGAGGATGAGGGTCTGGGTATGGATGGATTTACAAAATTGTCCTTTATGCCAAATGAAATGGAACCACACCGAGTGTAGAGCAAAGAAATGCTATGAATTTTTGTATGGTTTTGAAAGTACCACTCTGGATAACAAGAGTAAACCATCAGGAGTAAAGCATGAAGGAAAATATTAACATGATGAAATGTATCAGAATCATGGATTGAGAATTCATGTTAAGCAAATGGATTAGATGAATGTTTATTCCCACTGGCCTATGGGGATATATCTTATTTACCTCTTATTTACCTTAATGCTTTTCTTCTGAGAGTATAAGCTCCTGGTTGGTTCTTATTATAGACACAGTTACCTCTATTCAGCTTCCTCACTCCTGAATAGTCAACAACTATGTTCCAAGATGGGGCAAGAGCTAGTAAAAAGATTTATAGCTCTTCTACCCAGTGAGAATGGCTGTAATTGAATGGATGTCATTTTTTTTTTTTTAAACTACAAACAAGCTAAATAGGAGGGGATATGCTAAGGTTACAGAGACAGGTGGAACTTTATCTTCGGACGGTTTTCTAAGCTTTGTTACTACATTGTACTGTGACTCTGAAATGTTGTCATGAACACATTATATGGTTCATCATCATTTTAAGGTTGATTTCTATGGCTGATGACCAAATGGCTGTTTTAATTAAATTGTTTGAAAAAATGGCAGTAATAACTAATTTACAGAGAACCATTGAATGGCTTTCATGGTTAAATTTATTAAATCATAGATTGAGGCATGTGATCCTCATATACATATATAAACTTTGAAGACTAAAACCACTATAGGGATAATAAGGTTAAAAGGCTAGGATTTGTATATAAACAAGACCCACAGTATCTTGGAAGAGAGAAGTAAAAGGGTCATTCTGACATTTGGAGTGCAGATTAGGAGTTTTAGGATGACTTGCTGCATGGCACAAATATTTAGATAAACTTCAATACTGTGAAATCTTTTATTTGCTCACATTGATGGACACTGTTTGCATTACAATCATATTTACTATAAAGTTCTTTAATAATATAAAGATACTTAATAGGTGTTTATATGTTGTTTTAAAGTTATGTATGAGGGACCAGCAGGTGGTGTGGTGGTTAAGGTGCTGGACGCTCCCACATGGCCAACCACGGTTCGAGTCCCGGACCTGGTGGCTTCCTTTCTCACTTTCCCTCTCTCTCTTTCCTCCGCTGTGTCTCTCTCTGGTCAAATTAAAATAAATGAGTGAGGGAACCAGCAGTTAGCGTAATGGCTATGTCGCTGGACTCCCACATAGTCGACCACGGTTCGTGTCCCGGACCCGGTGGCTTAAAACTCACGCCGGGCGCGTGTGCGTGCGTGCCCAAGATCCCAAGAGGAGAATGGAGGAGAAGGGATTGCGGCGTGACCATCCCCCCTGGGGGGTGATTTCTCGCTTTCTGTCTCTCTGTCTCTCTCTGTCTGTCGGGCGAGCGCACGCGCCCTACAGTGAAAACTCTCTCCAAAAAAATAAAAAAATAAAAAATAAATAAATAAATGAGTGAATAAATGAAATTAAATAAATAATTTTAAAAAGTTATATATGAATGCATTTTCATTTTATAAGATTCATGCAGAACAGAAGTACGCAGAACGAGATATGCAAGTTGACCCCCATCAATCCCTTCCATCTTTGGCTTCATTGTTTGCCTTTGGCAGGCTCTCTTCCACATTATTTTTGTGACACAAACATGTAAAGGTCTATTTTGCTGGCTTGGACTAAAAGGATAATTACACATGTTGTTCTACATGTTGACTTTTTTTTAAATTTTTTATTTTTAAGAGCATACATTTCAGATAGCCACAAACATAGTTACCTCCTTCTGCTGTTTCCTGCTGCAGAAACATAACTCAGTGATTCTGGGAGTCAGGCGGAAGTCTGAGCTGTTGGAGGCAGAAGTGAACTTCTTACTTTGGA
>NW_006159672.1:4709481-4763617 GCF_000334495.1 Tupaia belangeri chinensis | reverse complement strand
GTTTGCAGGGACTCCTTCTCTGCTTCCCGCGGCGTGTGCCCCTCTGGTAGTCCCATCCCATGGCTTGCTCTTGTCTGTTAACCTCTCTCGCCGGGTTCTAAGCTCCTTACAGGGGGGAGAACATCTGCCTCATTTCTTTTTTTTCTTTTTTTTATCATCTATTTTTTTTTATTATCATCATCATAATCTTCTTTATATTACATTGGATTACATATAACTTTACAGTGTATTACATTGTTTTTTTCAAAAGGGAATGCCATGCATGTCCGTCAGTACAGAGACATTAATATCCCCACTTCAACATTCAATATCTTTTCTATGTTTTCCCCAATCATTATTTTTATTATTCTAATTATTTTTTAAAACACTCAATTGCTATTTCTCATTTTGCTTGTAAAAATACTTTGCCCATCATGAAATACTTCTCAGACCAATCCAGTTGAGAATACTATACATGTCATCATCAACAGTTAATAAGCCCTGTTTCTCACTAACGTCCTGCCTCTCTATTGTTCACTTGCTATCTTTCTCTATCCTCTTCTCTTCACTTACCCCATTCCACACTGTCCTATTCTCATTAAGTACCTTCACTGCTTTTATGTCCTCCAATTGTTTGCTCTGTATCATAGAGTGTGGATAGTCGGTATATATTGAGTGGATACATACAATATCTTTCTTTCATAGCCTGGCTTACTTCACTCAGCAATAGATCCTCCATATCTGACCATTTTCTATCAAATTCCAGGGTCTTGTTATTTTTTATGGCTGAGTAGTATTCCATAGAGTATATATACCACACTTTTCCAATCCATTCATCAGTTTGTGGACATTTAGGTTGGTTCCATGTCTTGGCAATTGTGAATAATGCTGCAATAAACATGGATGTGCAAGCACTTTTCTGACTGAGCGTTCTCCTGTCTTTTGGGTAAATACCCAGAAGTGGGATTGCTGGATCAAATGGTAGTTCTATTTGTAGATCTTTGAGGAACCTCCATATTGTTCTCCACAGTGGTTGAACTAGTTTACATTCCCACCAACAGTGTAGGAGGGTTCCCTTTTCACCACATCCCCGCCAACACTTATCACTTTTTATATTCTTAATCTTTGCCATTCTGACAGGGGTTAGGTGGTATCTCATTGTGGTTTTTATCTGCATTTCCCTTATGATGAGGGATGTCGAGCATTTCCTCATATGCTTTTTGGCTGTTCGTATGTCTTCCTTAGAGAGACTTTTGTTCAGCTCACTTTCCCATCTTTTAATCGGGTTAATCATTTTTTTTCGCATAAGGCACTTGAGTTCCCTATGTATTCTCGTTATCAGTCCCTTGTCTGAGGCATATTTAACAAAAATATTTTCCCATTCTGAGGGTTGTCGGTTCACACTTGTTACTGTGTCCTTTGCTGTGCAGAAACTTCTTAGTCTAATATAGTCCCACTTGTCTATTTTAGGGATTATTGCCTGTGCTTTGGGAGTCTTATTTAAGAAGTCTTTGCCTACTCCAATGTCTCCCAGAGTTTCCCCAGCATTTTCCACAAGTAGTTTTATTGTCTGAGGTCTTAGGTTCAGATCTTTGATCCATTTTGAGTTGACTGTTGTTAATGGTGAAAGATGGGGGTTCAGTTTCATCTTTCTGCAGGTGGATACCCAGTTTTTCCAGCACCATTTACTAAAGAGGTTTTCCTTTTCCCAATGGATTGACTGATATCCTTTGTCAAAGATCAGTTGGCTATAAGCTTTGGGAGTTATTTCTGGGGTCTCTATTCTCTTCCATTGGTCCACATGTCTGTTTTTATGCCAATACCATGCTGTTTTGATGACCACAGCTTTATAGTATATCTTGGGATCAGGGAGTGATATGCCTCCTACTCCATTCTTCTTACGCAGGATTGCTTTTGCAATACGAGGTCTTTTATGGTTCCAGACAAATTCTATAATTGTCTTTTCTAGATCTCTGAAGAATATCTCTGGTATTTTGATTGGAATTGCATTAAACATGTAGATTAATTTGGGTAGAATTGCCATTTTGATTATGTTAATTCTACCAATCCAGGAGCATGGGATGTCCTTCCACTTTTTTATGTCACTTTCAATGTCTTTTTTAAGATTCTCGTAGTTTTCTTTATAAAGGTCTTTGACTTTCTTAGTTAGGTTTATCCCTAGATATCTTATACATCTTGTGGCTACGGTGAAAGGGATTCCTTTCTTCAGCTCTGCTTCATTCAACTTGTTGTTCATAAATAGAAATGCTATAGATTTTTGGATATTGATTTTGTATCCTGCCACCTTACTGTATTCACTTATTACTTCAAGCAGTTTTTTCATGGATACCTTTGGGTCTTCTAAGTATACCATCATGTCATCTGCAAATAAAGATATTTTCAACTCTTCTTTGCCTATTCGAATGCCTTTAATACTGTTCTCTTCTCTGATTGCAATAGCTAAGACTTCCAGTACTATATTAAAGAGCAGTGGAGAAAGTGGGCAGCCTTGCCTAGTACCTGTTTTCAGAGGAAAAGCTTTCAGCTTTTCCCCATTCAGTATAATATTAGCTGTAGGTTTTTCATAGATTGCTTTTATTGTGTTCAGAAATGACCCTTCTATACCAATCTTACTGAGAGTCTTAATCATAAAAGGATGTTGTATTTTATCAAACGCTTTCTCCGCATCAATTGAGATGATCATATGGTTTTTATCTTTCTTTCTGTTAATGTGGTGTATTACATTTATGGTCTTGCGTATATTGAACCACCCTTGCATCCCTGGTATAAAGCCTACCTGGTCGTGATGAATGATCTTTGTTATATGTTGTTGGATACGATTTGCGAGTATCTTGTTGAGAATTTTCGCATCTATATTCATCAATGATATTGGTCTGTAGTTTTCCTTTTTTGTCATATCCTTATCTGTTTTGGGGATGAGGATGATGGAGGCTTCATAAAATGAATTTGGAAGGTTTCCTTCCTTTTGAATCTTTAGAAATAATTTTAGTAAGATAGGGGTTAATTCTTCCTTGAAAGTTTTGTAGAATTCACAAGTGAAGCCATCTGGGCCTGGGCTTTTCTTTGTTGGGAGATTATTAATTACTGATTCAATCTCCTGGCTTGTTATAGGTCTATTCAGATTCTCTATGTCTTCCTGATCCAATCTTGGTAGTTTATATGCATCCAGGAATTTGTCCATCTCCTCCAGGTTATCTTGTTTGTTGGCGTAAAGTCGCTCATAGTATCCTCTAATGATATTATGTATTTCTGCTATGTCCGTGGTAATATTGCCTGTTTCATCACATATTTGATTAATCTGGTTTCTTTCTTTCTTCTTCTTGATCAGTCTAGCCAATGGAGTATCAATCTTGTTGATCTTTTCAAAGAACCAGCTTTTGCTTTCATTTATTTTCTGTATGGTTCGTTTATTTTCTATTTCATTTATTTCTGCTCGAACCTTTATTATTTCTTTTCGCCTGGCATTTTGGGGGTTCGTTTGTTGTTGTTTTTCCAGTTCTCTGAGGCATGATGATAAGTTATCTACTTGCCATCTTTCCATCCTTTTCTTATGTGCACTAATTGCTATGAATTTCCCTCTTATGACTGCTTTTGCTGTGTCCCATAGGTTCTGGACACTTGTGTCCTCATTATCATTTGTTTCCATAAATTTGTTTATTTCAGCCTTAATTTCTTCAGTAGTGAAGAAGTCATTCAGAAGTAGGTTGTTCAGTTTCCATGTGTTCGTGTGTTTTCGGGGTTGTTTCTTGAAATTAATCTTGAGTTTAATTCCATCATGGTCAGAGAAGATGCTGGGTACAGTTTCTATGCCTTTGAATCTGTAAAGGCTTGATTTGTGTCCTAATATATGATCTATCTTTGAAAAGGTTCCATGTCGGGGTGAGAAAAATGTATATGTTGTGGATGTAGGGTGGAAAGTTCTATAGATATCTGTCAAGCCCATTCCATTTATAGTATCATTTAAGTCCTGTATCTCTCTATTTATTTTCTGTCTAGAAGATCTGTCTATAGGAGATAACGGGGTGTTGAGATCTCCAACAATTATAGTATTTTTCCCTATGTCTCCTTTTAGCTCCAGCAGTCTTTCCTTCACATATTTAGGCGCACCTGAGTTGGGTGCGTAGATATTTATAAGGGTTATATCTTCTTGCTGGATTACCCCATCTACTATTATATAATGCCCTTCTTTGTCTCTTCTTACAGTCTTTGTTTTAAAATCTATTTTGTCTGAGATCAATATCGCTACTCCAGCCTTTTTCTGATTTCCATTTGCATGGAATATCTTTTTCCAGCCCTTGACTTTTAGTCTATGTATATCTTTATCCATAAAGTGAGTTTCTTGTAGGCAACAGATAGAGGGTTTCTGTTTTCTTATCCATTCAGCTAGTCTATGTCTCTTAACTGGGGAATTTAATCCATTGACATTCAATGTAATTATCGATATTTCCATACCTGATCCTATCATTAAGTGAGCCATTTTCTTAGTTGTTTTTTGTTCTCGTATAACTGTCTCTGATTTTTTAGTTTTCCTGGTATAGTACTCCCTTCAAAACCTCTTGAAGAGCTGGTCTGGTGTTGGTAAATTCCTTCAAATTTTGTTTATTTGAGAATGTTTTTATCTTTTTTTCCCATATAAAAGATAATTTTGCCGGGTATAGTATTCTTGGTTGAAATTGTTTTTCACTCAACACTTTGACTATGCTTCCCCATTCTTTCCTTTCCTGCATTGTTTCTGCTGAGAGATCCGATGTTAGCCTGATGGGGTGACCTTTGTAAGTAACCTGGCGTTTCCCTCTTGCCAACTTTAGTATCTTGTCTTTATCTGTTGTTTTTGCCAGTCTGGCTATGATGTGCCTTGGAGATGATCTTCTTGGGTTGATTCTACTTGGGGTCCTCTGTATTTCTTGGGTCTGGATATTTGAATGCCTTTCTAGATTTGGAAAGTTTTCTTCCAGGATCTCATGGAATAAATTTTCCAGGCCCTTATTATTTTCTTCCTCCTCCGGAATACCAATTATCCGAATGTTGGGGCGCTTGATGGTGTCCAGTATTCCTCGTATATTATCCTCATTTTTCATGGTTGTTTTCTCAATCTTCTTGATACTTTTATCTAGGTCAGATGTTTTGTCTTCTACGTTAGAGATTCGGTCTTCTGCCTGGTCTAACCTACATTTAATGCTTTCAAGGGAGGTTTTGATTTCCTCTATCACATTCTTCAAACCTAGAAGTTCCATCTGGTTCTTGTTTAGGGTATCCATTTCTTCTTTCAAGTCATTAAAGGACTTCCTCATCTCCTGGAGCTCCTTGTCTCTTTTCTCTTCCATCTCAGTTAGTTTGGTCACTACAAATATTCTGAATTCCTTATCAGACATGTCCACGACGTCCATTGTATTGACTGTGGGTGATGTAGGATTGATGATTTCCCTTGACGGAGAGGCCTTTTGTTGGTTGCTCATATTTCTTGAGCCTTTGCGATTGTTTTTAGTCATCAGGTAATCTATATGTTTCTTGCCAACTTATTTCAGGTATCTCTGATTCATAAAAGTTGTACAGGCTTAGAAGATTGATGATTTCTCTTATGGTTGGCCTACCTATTACTCACAATTACCATTAACTGTTGCCACTAGCCCTGGAAGGCCCAAAGTGCTCGCTGTTTCTAAGGAGTAGTGAGCCTTCAACTGACCAAACAAGCAACACCCCAAGAGCAAAGAAAAACAAAATGGAAAAAGAAAATCGCGCACCGCGCGCTACTCAACTCACCAAAATTCAAACACTCCAAAGGCTAGTGGAAATGGATCAGACAATGAATGACAGTACCAGGTTGGTCGGGCCTGCAGCCTCAGTCCGCCTGGTGTCCGGAACTGCTGGCCGGCTCGATCCGGGTTTCGGGTGGGGAGGGGTGTGGGTTCGCCTTAAAGTCCCAGGCAACCAACCTGGAGTCCAAGGAGGAAGGATGGTGGGGATACGTGGAGTTGCGGTAGGGTGTGGTGGGGATTCGCCTTAAAGTCCCAGGCAACCAACCTGGGGTCCAAGGAGGAAGAACAGTGGGGATGCGTGGAGTTTCAGTAGGGTCGGGCCTGCAGCCTCAGTCCGTCTGGTGTCCAGAACTCCATGTTGACTTTTTTTAACTTAACTACTTTTTGTTGAAATGTTTTCTGTATCAGTAGTTAAAACCAATCTTATCCTGTTAAAATGTACCAGAACTTTCCATAGTTTTTAATTATCATAATTTACTAAATTACTTGCCTTTCAATATTGTTTTTAGTTTTTCATTATCACAATGATGCATACAGGGGCAGGACCATAGCATAGTGCCTAAACCCTGTGCTTTGGGAACCAGATCCCATATGGCTGATTACCGTTCAAGTCTTGTCTTCTTTCATGGTTGGTCATGTTTTGCCCTTTGGATCAAGAGAAAATGAGTATCTTATTTTCCCCATATGTCAGGCCCTGGGCTAGTCTCAATCCTAGACCCTTTTGGACTCTCCTGACGCCTCTGAGCCATCTTATGTTCAAGCTAGGAGCCACTTGTTTTCTCAAAATGTTCCCAAGAAAGGTTTTAATAACTTTGTTCCATAGGTTTCATATTTCATTTTCAGAATTTGGTGTGTCTAATAGCTAGTGAAAAATTACAAAAATATTATTTGTAATTGCAATGATTCATGAAATTACATTAGTAAAATTAGCTTATCTTACTATGAAGTATCTTTCCAACAGTATACTTAAAAGGTAGCATGAGATCTCTCAGATACAAAAGCTTGGGGTTAATTAAAATAGAAAATAAAATCAAAGAAAAAAATACCTGATGATCTGCTTCCAGTAATTTTTAAGGGTCTAAGTAATTTATTAAAAATTTAATATAGATTAAAATGACAGATCCTCTTTTCACCACAATATATTTTTGAGAGTCTGGAAATCATGTTTTTAAATCTAGCATTAAAAATGGATTGTAAAGTTATATATAAAAACAGTGCTAACTAGTAAAAATATCTGGAGGAAAAAGACTACTAAACTGCAGAAATAAAAGAAAAAAGCCACAAAAGACAAAACTGAGTAATTTTAATACATATTACATTTCAAAATGTAATATGATATATATATATGCACACATCTCTTATTTATAAAAAATATAAATATACTGACTGTGAGTAAAGAGGTCAAAGAGAGGACATACATGAGTGAATAGAAACATAGAGTAAGTGTAATCTTATTAATAATTAAAGAATGTATATTACAAGAAGATCTCAATATTTTACTACATAATTTTCTTTACCCTTCCCTAGCTTCCACCCTCTCACCCTCTTTCCTCCCTACCTTCTTTCTCCATTTCTTCTCTCTCTTATTCCTTCTTTCATCCTTTTATCCTTTCTCCTTTCTTTTGCATTATATGGCCCTGTGCTACAGAATGTGTGAGGAAACAGTCACATACCCAGCTTTTTCTTTTTGAAAAACTTCGGGAGTTTGTGTCACTGGCCTTACACATGGTGATATCCTGACAGAAAACCCTTCTTAGGGGAGTTGGGATACAGGATACAGGAAATTTACTCTTGGCAGAATTATTTGTGATATTTAAAGTTGGCAGCAATTCATGTCTTCAATAGGAGTGTATGTAAGTTATTCTTTGCAGTGACTCTTCCATGTAGCCTTTATACAATCTATTTACAAAGGCTACAGAGTCACATAAAGTGATGATCACACACTGAGCTTTCAGATGTAGAGACTAGAGATATGTGGGAACATTTTTCAGGGCAGGAATCTTCTACTCCCTGGGATTTTGTCTTGCGGGGAGCTAAAGGGCATTTGAGTGGTGGAACAAGGATGTCAGGGGTTTTAATACCCTTTTTAGTAGTTACCAATGAAGAGCTCTCAATCTCATATCTCACATCCTTCATGAGTTGTGGCACTGTTGGAATATGAAAACTTCACTTTTGGCAATTTTTTTGCACACTGCAATTAAAAAAAAATAAGGTATTTGCAGGATTCATCAAACCTTCTTACTCATTTTGTTGTTGTTGTTTTGTTTTGTATGTGATCAAAAATTGACTATACACTGCAGTGTGTGAGATCAATTTAATTATGCAGGTGTTTTTAAAACCTCTTCTTAAAATGAGCATGTAATTGTGCTAATCTTGGGTATGCAACATGTATCAGATATCTATTCTCTTGATAATGCTTTTGAGTTGTTGAGAAAGTTATGGTGTATTTTTTTCTTTTTTTCTATGCAAAAATGTGTCACGACTTTTCCAACGACCCAATACATAACAGAACAACAGAACTGCAGCTGGCAATAACCATCCTGGCTCATGTATCTCAGATCAGGCGGGCAGCTGCTCTTGGCAAGGCTTTTTCCAGGTTGAGGAATTGAATGAAGAGTCTGGAAGAAGGGCCTCCTGTGGAAAGTTTGGTTAACTCAGCTGTGCTTCCCACACCCCTCATCCTTTGACAAGCCCATCTAGCCCTTTTTTCATGAGAATGGCAGGTCCTGAGAGTGAACAAGCTCAATGCCACAGATGTTTAAGCCCTGGATGCATCATATTAGCTCACATGCCATTGGCTCTGTACCACATGGCTTAGTCCAGGGTCAAAGAAGGGGAAGGACTGCCCTTTCCAGGGTAGGAGAACATTGAATGTTATGGGACAAAGCTAGGATATGGCAGATGAGAAGGATTAGAATCATTTCTGCAATCTGCCACATAAGAAAGCATACCTTGTTTTATTATTATTATTATTTTCAAGAGGTTTTAGCCATAGGGCACGTGCACTTGCCAGACAGAGAGAGACAGAGAGACAGAAAGCAAGAAGTCACCCCCAAGGGGGATGGCCACGGTGCAATCACTTCTCCATTCTCCTCTTGGGATCTTGGGCACACACGCACATGTGCCCAGCATGAGTTTTAAGCCACCGGGTCTGGGACATGAACCGTGGTCAACTACATGGGAGTCCAGCGACATAGCCATTACACTAACTGCTGGTCCCCTTTTTAAATTTTTTTTTTTTATTTATTTTTTTGACTAGCCTCCTGCTAAGCCAGGATACTTAGCCTTCATTTAAAATTTTTTGTTCTCTTTAAATATTTGGTCTTTTCAAAGTTAAACTCCCTATCACAATTGGGTAAATGGTCATTTTGGAAGATTCACTCACTCACTTCCTTCACCTCCATTAAATCATCCTGTTGAGATTCAGAACATGCATGTACACCTATATAGCATGTTTTTAAAGTTGCCAGGGCTTAGATTAGAACTATGGTTGTCCATGTTCCAGCTTCCTTAACTACAAGGCCATAAAGCTGGCCCTTTAGATCACTTCTGAGTGAAAATTTCCTCTCCAAAATAGAAGCTGGTATTGTTGGACCAAGGATTCTTGTTCCACTGGGGCCTCCTGCTGGTTTTGGTGTCTACTTGCTGGTATCAGCTGAGGGGTTTCATCTGAGAACTACCTTGGGATCTGAGACACTCTGCTAAGCTCTGCAGCTATTGTTATCAACTATATGTTTTATTTGTTAATCAGGGAGGATCAGATGGGGTCTTTCTGGCTTGTTTGGTGCCATCACGGCTCTGTGAGGTCTGCGGTAGCTCCTATGTAATCTTATAGCTCCAGGACAAAATATTCTCTGCCTTACCTGCATAGTCCCAAGTTTGTCATTATAGCCTTCTTTGTCCTACTCCATGACCCCTGCACAAGAAGCCAAGGAAACTGCTGTAGGATTCACTCAAGCCCCTTTCCACCCAACCACAGGCAGCAGGCATTTGGGGCCATGCTGCATTTCCACACAGACTCCCAAATTTGGAAAAGGAGAGTCCTTCTAATCCTAACAGTCATTGAGCTCTGATACTCAGCTAGATCTGGTTCTCTTTATGCTAAGTGGAGAGAAAAACGTGATTTTATTGGATAAAAATTTTACATTAGCTTTTCCTTCCTTATACTCCTGCTACATTGGCTTCAACTTTTTCCCAAGGCAATGCTGTACACTAAACCAAGATAAGGCCATATATACATGGCTTTATGAAACACTTTCCCTCTTCACCCTGTACTCATCCTTGGGACTCCAGTCTGTGCACTCCCAGGACTGCAGATAAAAAAAAAAAAAAAAAAAAAAAAAGAGCTGCAATGGTTTGGGGGTCCAAGCAACAAATCCATGTGTATCCCGAGGCTCTCTGAGCCTCAGTTATTCACTTCTAACATGTACTTAGAGGGAGCAGGAGTGGAGAGCACTGGGGCAGAAGAGGTGGGGAGATGAAAAAAAGACATGTGAAGTACACAGTAGGCATTTAATACGCCATCACCCTTAACTGAGTTATTTATGCTCATTTTCCAATGATATACTCTGTTATCACAAATTAGAAACCAAACTGAGAAGCAGCTGAAGCTGCTGGCTCATTACTGGCAGAAATGCTCAATGACAGCTGTGCTACAAGCAAAGTGGCATTTCACAGGCATGCTGTGGCACAAGGATATTCCCTTAAAACTTGGGGATGCGCTTATTGGCTATTTTTCCCTAGTCTTTCTGACCCACAGACTGCTGCCCACCTCTATATCCCATGTTGCACTGAGGTCCTCTTCTGGACATGATCATCACTAAGAATGACCTATAGCAAATACTTCTAGCTTCTCCTGAATACCGACTCAAAGGATAGCTGTGCCCATATGAAAACTTCAGCATTAGGCAGAGACCATGACAAGGGTTCACTTTTCTGTTCGAAAAACAATTAAAAGAAAATATTATTCAGAACTTATCACTTAAAAAAAAAAAAAAGATTGAATAAAAAGTAATGAGCCTGGGAACCAGCAGGTGGCGTGGTAGTTAAGGCACTGGACACTACCACCTGGCCAACCAGGGTTCAAGTCCTGAATCTGGTGGCTTGCTTTCTCACTTCCTCTCTCTCTCACTCTTACCCTCTGTCTCTCTCTGCTCAAACTACAAAATAAATGAATGAATAAATAAAATAAATAATTATTTTAAAAAAAGTAATGAGCTTTTTTTTTTTCCTTGCTATTGGGCTCATGTACTTGTCAGAGAGAGAGACAGCTAGGAAGAGAAAGTGAGAATCATCCCCTAAAGGGAGATGAACATGCTACAATCCCTTCTCCTCCTGGAATTTTGGGCATGCATGCATATGCACCTGGTGTGTTTTTCAAGCCACTGGGTCTGGGACTTGAACCACTCAGTTGGCCATGTGGGATTCAGCCCCCTTAACTACCATGCCATTGGCTAGCCCAAGTAATCATGATTTTAATGAATGTGACTAATGTCTTCTGTAATAATCAAAATGCTTATCTTAGAGTATATGTTCACATTGGTAACTCACTTAGCTATTCAGTCTAAAATGGCCAATACAGTGACTTAAGAACTTCAGTTCCTTCATTTTTTCTGGTGTTTGGCTGAGTTGATAGGTCAGTTCAATGGGAAACTGCAAGATGTACATGAATATAGTTGCGTACAACCTTTTCCATTCTTCTGCATCTGAGTGAGACAATCCATAAAGGTGTTTTCTATCTCAGATTTGCATTTGGTGTGCATATAGGAGAAGGATGATGTTGAAGGGTAAGTAGTTGTTGTTATCCTATTCAAGACTAGAATTAGTCTAAGGCTACTGTACAGGAATGGCTCCATCTACCTCTGCCCAACTCTGCCCACACCTCATAGCCTACACATGTGTTTTCTGCTCTTACAGTCTGCTAGCTCCAAGCTGAACTCTCGAAATATGAAATGAAGGCTTATCCTTTCAGAGACCACTATGTGCTGGCAGAGTTGGAGACTACCCATGGGAAGAGGCACAGAGGTGGGGTTAGACATAATAATGCCACCTCCAACTAAGAAAATAAAGTCTATATTAAAGAAAAGTTCTCGGGACCAGCAGTTAGCGTAATGGCTATGTTGCTGGAATCCCACATAGTCGACCGAGGTTCGCGTCCCGGACCCGGTGGCTTAAAACTCATGCCGGACGTGTGTGCGTGCATGCCCAAGATCCTGAGAGGAGTACGGAGGAGAAGGGATTGCGGCATGGCCATCCCCCCTGGGGGATGATGTCTCGCTTTCTGTCTCTCCGACTATCTCTGTCTGGCGAGCACAAGCGCCCTATAGAAAAAAAAAAAAAAAGAAAAGAAAAGAAAAGAAAAGCTCTCTTCCTGTGGCCAGTGGCCACACCCATTGACATTTATGGAGACCAGGTCTCTGCATGGGGTATTACTCTCTCCAGACACCTTCAAGGGGAGAGGGTGGCCAGACTAATTTTCAACCTTACTGCTATGAAGTATAGATTCACAGCTGGCTGAAGCTGTTAGGCTCTAGAATGCCTATAGGAAGAAAACACACAATGCAAATAATTCTAGTTTACCAGGAGGTTAGAAGTGTGATCACACCTGGAAGGTCAGGTAAACACCTGACAGAGGGGAGGAAGGGGCCTGTTCTCTTCACTCAGAGCCTACCTGGCCCAAGTGGACTAGGTCTTTTGCTGCTGAGAACTGATAGTGATGCCAACAGGTATAAGAACATCCCACATTCTGCTTTGTGTTTTGCTTCTGTGTTTTTATTTTGAAGTAAGACATTCTTGCTCCCTCCAAGTTTCACGAAAACATGAAAAAACATACAGCATTTTTTTCTGTCCATTTGCCCTTAGGCAAAAACAGGATTCCTTATTGTTCCAAATGAACCTAATTTTTGTTGCCTGGGTGTGAAAACTTCTAAACTATAATTATTTTTGATTACATGTATTTACTATGTGACTAATTTATCTTGAATGACTTGAAATTGAATTTGTAGGATATATTTTTTCTCTCTTTTATACCAGCTGTTTCATTGATTATTTCTCTCTTCCTTTCATTGTCTGCTTAATAAGACCAGACTTTGGTTCTTCAGCTGCAGAGCAGAAAATCTACTTCTTCTAAATGTTAATTATCATGGCTGTAGTCTTGATTTTTATGGTTCTGAAGGAAAACTTAAAAATCCAATCATTTTCTGAATTCTCCACTATTCTGGAATGGTGATCACCTGTTCCTGGGACAGACTAGAATTCAACTGAAGGAAGAACTTTACTGGACAAGTTAAGGTTTAAAGGAAATTCATATTTGGGACTTGGCACATTACTCATGGATGCATCATTTTATCTCATTAGGCTGATTTAAAGCAAAGCTGCTAATTTTGGAATTGCATTCATGGGGCTGACTACATTTATGTTTACCCTAAATGTATCCTGGGGTATCATTACCTGCATGGATCACTTGGGGTAATGGGTGGTGGACCATGTCCAAGGCTGTGCATTGATATGAAAATTCTCATTTGATATCCCCTCCTAAGCATTCCATAGCCTGGTACATTAGAGCAACATCTCTGCATTAGTTATAAGACTCGGGGTTTTCTTCTAAGTGCATTGCTTTATTTATCAGCCTTAAATGGTGAAGGGGTCTTAAAATCAATTAAAATGGATCTTTGGTCTGAAATAAAAACAGGAGTGTGTGTATCATGAGAGCAGCACAAAGTTAACACACAGTGCTCTGAGCTGGTATTCTTGGTGTTGTTGCTTTGAATACCTTTGATTTTCTCCTTTCTGCATGTAGGTGTAATAATGTGCTTTCACAAATAGATGCTATTATCTTCTCTAAGTTGTTCCTCCTAGGTCCTTATTCATGAATCTTGTTGTAGCAGAGCATTTCCAGTCTGTGCTGCATGGCTGGGTGACTGTTCTCTGAACTTTGCTGCTGGATGCTCATGTCTGGTGCATAGGGGCCACCGTAGAGGAACCATTATCAGGTTTTAGTGATTTTGTTCTCCTCTTAATCTTTTTCCTACAGTTAACTAATAAAGTGAGGCTTTTACTTAATTATGAGGAGTATTGGCAAGCAGACATGTGGAGTCATGCAGCACTGAGAAAGTGCCCAAATTGCGTGCTTGGCCTCTGCTCACTTAGATGTACAGCCTAATGAGATGAAATGATGCATCCATGAGTAATGTGCCAAGTCCCAAATATGAATTTCCTTTAAACCTTAACTTGTCCAGTAAAGTTCTTCCTTCAGTTGAATTCTAGTCTGTCCCAGGAACAGGTGATCACCATTCCAGAATAGTGGAGAATTCAGAAAATGATTGGATTTTTAAGTTTTCCTTCAGAACCATAAAAATCAAGACTACAGCCATGATAATTAACATTTAGAAGAAGTAGATTTTCTGCTCTGCAGCTGAAGAACCAAAGTCTGGTCTTATTAAGCAGACAATGAAAGGAAGAGAGAAATAATCAATGAAACAGCTGGTATAAAAGAGAGAAAAAATATATCCTACAAATCTAATTGGTGACCTTTGGGATCTTCTCCCCTTCTGGTTGATTCAGAGGCAGACAAGAACAGTACTTGCAAACTGTGGGGCCCCAGAGAGGGGTCTGGGGACAAGTCACCATCACAATGGAATTCTGCCACCAAGGTTGAGTCTAGGCTGGGGTTGTTGCCTGGTACTGGCTTCTGATAGGTTGGGCAGGTGTTAAACTGGGTACAGCCTCTGTCCACGGTTGACGAGGTTCTTCGGGCTTCTGTCACGACCTTTCCAGGAGGGACTGACTCGGGGAGGATAGGACATTTTTCACTCTCTATATTGACCACATATGATTGAGATAAATAGGTGGTTTGCCCATGTTCATGAGGCCATCTTCATGGCTACCTGGATGTAGTGCTGAGTGGGGTGATTCCAAATAGTCAGGCCACATTGTCATTTAAAGGAACCTCACTCCTGTAAGCCTTTTGAAAAGCCATTGTGCTGAAAAAACAAAAACTTATTTCTCAAAATGAAGTCTGAGCACCCTAGCAGAGCTCATACCAGCACTGCAATTGCCTTCTGATTTAGGTAACAAAATTACAGTAAGTTTTAAAACTGCCAATAGAGAGATTTTTTTTTTTTTTGGAGGGGGGGATGCTGAATTTTGTTAAAAAAAAAACTGACACATTTTTTTAAACTCATGGCCCATTAGAATAGCTCTAATTTATACATGAATAGTAAGCAGAGCATGGTTCAAAATGCAGCCATCACTGTCCAAACAAAAATATCATTTGCGGATAATTTTGAAGCATTTGTCATATTTGGGGCACTCTAGATGCCTGAGTGTGCATCAATAATTCATTCTTTTGATGAATAGTTGTATTTCCCACGCTGCCACTCGCATGCTGTGGAGAAGCAGCCATCTTAATGGCCTGGAACTTGTAAGGCCATTTCATATTTATTGTGTAATATGTTACACGGTTGCCTTTGAGACTAAGTGAGGCAGTTCCCTTATAGGTTTTGGACTGTTAGAGGAATATGGACTAATGCCAAAAATTTGAGAGATTTAGTATATTTCCATGTTCTCTAGAGGAACAGGAATTACAGTTCTGCAAACTACAAAAAATAGGTAAAAGTAAAGACCCCTCCTGACCACAACCTGCCTTATCCATGGCTTAGAGGTTGAGATGACTTTACTTGGGACATGGACACCGATTCTCATTTTCTCTCTTTATTAGAGACACTGCTAATGTTAAATTGATAGGGTTATAGTCTGCAGGAAGATTCCTCTTCTTTCTATAGGATTTGAATGCAGAGAAAAAGGAACCCACAGCCTGTGTTCCTTTTGACTCACATTTATTCTAGTCTGTGTCAGTGAGTCTCAAGGCAGAGCAGGGGACCACCCCTGCTATGAAAAATAATACCCAACAAGTTCATTTTGGGAGGAACGCTAATCTGTGTTTAATGAACTATAATAACAAGTGTAATTTTAAACACAAGCCTGGCATATTTTAAAAATTTATTACCTTTTGGATGCTACATTCCTTTAATATATCTTTCAGAAATTGCCCATTTGGAGATGCATGCCGTGATTAGGAGACCCTGTCTTTCACTGCTGCCTTCTATAATTGTTGCACGGGGCTGATGGGTCTCCGGAGAGTGTGTGCAGTTACCCTGGGTGTGGTACTCAGCAGCCTGAAAAATATTTGAAATGGCATTCATATTTATTTATTTTAGTTGTTTGTTTGTTTTTTATAGGGCGTATGTGCTCCACTATTTTTTCTATCCAGTTTCCACCTTGACTTCCCCTGAGAACACTCTTTTAGTGGTTTTTGAAGAAACCATTAGAAAAGCCCCTCAGTTCTGTTTAACAGTGTTATCATGGAGTCACTTTAGTATGTATCTTCTCTCTAAAAAATGACAGTATATATATCTTTAGAATAAAAAATATCTCTATCTACATGGCTATACTAGTTTAGCTAAAAGGACAAAAAATAAGCATAGTTAAATTCTTAGAATTAACAGGAAATAAAGCCTTTGGGAATCTTTGTAAACTATAAAGATATGTAAATGTACAATTGGCATTACCAATAAAATTTGTCTCTGAGAAAGAGATGATTTACTTGATAAAAATTTTAGATACATTCTGCTCAAAGTGTCTCCAGAATGCATAGGTTTGAAAACTTTGTATGCTTTCTCTAACATCAGACAATGAGCAATGACAAGAGCATATTCTTTGTGCTTCAAACTTTCAGGATAATTGAATGCAACATTTGGATCTCAGACAGAGAGAGAAAAATCACTTTTATTTTTAAGTTTATTTGCTTCCAAAAGACAGAGACAGAGAGAGAGACACCACCAACAGGGTCTTCATACTGCTACCCACCACCATCCTTAACCTGTCCCAGAACATGTGCATGTGTGTGCCCAGCATCATGGAAAGGCCCTGGGACAAGAAACTGGGACCGTGCCCAGTGGGTTCAGTTGTGTTATTGCTACCACTGTCTGACCCTGAGAAAACTACTTTTGACTCACTTTCTTCTCTCCTTGGATCTCTAATGTCACCTGTTACTTGAATATAGGTAAGAGGAAGGGCATAGAAGTTAGCTGAGATGACCTGCCAGCGTTTGCTTCTGTCGTTGTTTTCCATATTTATTTATTTTAGTTTTTTGTTTGTTTGTTTGTTTTTTATAGGATGTGTGTGCTCAAAGAGACAGAGAGACAGAAGGCGAGAAATCACCTCACAAGGGGGATGGCCACACTGCAATTCTTCTCCTCCATTCTCCTCTCAGGATTTTGGGCATGCAAGCATACAGACATGCCTAGAGTAAATTTCAAGCCACCAGGTCTGGGACTTGAACCACAGTCAACCGTGTGGGAGTCCAGCACCTTAACATTATGCCACCTCCTGGCCCCCTTATTTTGTTTTTTAATTTGCCAAAAGGTATATGCGCTTGCTGGAGGGGGAGAGAGAGAGAGAGAGAGAAAGTAACTCCCCTGTGGTATTGGCAAGTCACAATCCCTTCTCTTACTACTCTCTCTCCTTTTGGGATTTTTAGCTTGCATGCAAACACTCCTGGCAATTTTTCTTTTTTGGGGGGGTGGGTAGAGGTTTTTGCTATAGGGCACATGTGCTCACCAGACAGAGACAGAGAGACAGAAAGCAAAAATTCACCCCCCAGGGGGGATGGCCATGCTCCAATCCCTCCTCCTCCATTCTCCTTTTGGGATCTTGGGCACACATGCACAGCATGCCTGGCATGAGTATTTTAAGCCACTGGGTCCGGGACACAAACCGCAGTCGGCTACATGGGAGTCAGTGACATAGCCATTACGCTAACTACTGGCATATTTTTCAAGCCACCACGTCTGGGATATGAACCACATGGTCAGTCATATGGGATCCAATCACCTTATCCATCAGGCCACAGACTAGTCACAATGTATACTCTTGCCCCAAACAACAGTTAGGTTTCTTGGGCCAGTTTTCTAGTGCCTGAAAAGAATAAGACTCGCTCAAAATGACTCTAAACTATTCATTTTTTGATCACTCCAAACCCATACATAATGACTTTTCTAGTCAATACTTTCTGGTCAGTTGATAAAGGTTTATTAAAGACACCAGGGCTGGGAACCAGCAGTTAGCGTAATGGCTATGTCGCTGGACTCCCACGTAGTCGACCGCGGTTTGCGTCCCAGACCCGGTGGCTTAAAACTCATGCCGGGCGCGTGTGCGTGCGTGCGTGCCCAAGATCCCGAGAGAAGAATGGAGAAGGGATTGTGGCGTGACCATCCCCCCCTGGGGGGGGATTTCTCGCTTTCTGTCTCTGTCTCTCTCTGTCTGGGTGCCCCAGCACCCTATAGTAAAAACCCCTCCAAAAAAAAAAAAAAAAAAGACACCAGGGCCAGCAGGTGGTATAGTGGTTAAGGATCTGGACTCCCACATGGCTTACCACAGTTCCAGTCCTAAACCTTAAGGCTTAAAATTCATGTCAGCACATGCATGCCCAGAATTCTAGGAGGAAAATGGAGGGTGGATTGTGGCATGACCATTCCCCATTGTGGGGTGATTTCTCACTTTCTCTCTCTCTGTCTCTAGCATACATGACCTATAGCAAAAATCTCTAAGAAAAAAAAAAGATAAAATACAAACCAGTGTTGCAAAATAGTTCTAACCAACTCCAAAACAAATATTCAGAAGGAAGCTACGTGGACCATGTCCAACATCACCGCCGGTCAGCAGGACCAGATCCAGCAGGTTGTGAATCATGGGTTAGTCCCGTTCCTCGTCGGTGTGCTCTCTAAGGCTGACTTTAAGATGCAGAAGGAGGCTGTGTGGGCTGTGACCAACTACACAAGCGGCGGAACAGTGGAGTAGATTGTATACCTCATCCACTGTGGCATCATAGAACCGCTGATGAACCTCTTAACTGCAAAAGATACCAAAATTATTCCAGTGATCTTGGATGCCATTTCAAATATTTTTCAGGCTGCTGAGAAGCTAGGAGAAACTGAGAAACTTAGTATAATGATTGAAGAATGTGGAGGCCTGGATAAAATTTAAGCCCTGCAAAACCATGAAAACGAGTCTGTGTACAAGTCTTCATTAAACTTGATAGAGATGTATTTCTCTGTAGAGGAAGAGGAAGATCAGAATGTTTTGCCTGAAACTACCTCTGACAGCTACACCTTCCAAGTGCAGGACGGGACTCCTGGGGCCTTTAACTTCTAGACTGTACAGCTGAGGCACAGAGGGGTTTGTCGTGTGCTGTGTTTGGTATCAGTTTGTCTTACTGTTTCTCTACCAAGAACTCTTTTTAAATGTGGTTGTTATTGTAGCACTTTTTACAATGAAACTATGCTTGAACAGTTCCAAACTGTACATACTGTGTGAAGCTTGTCCTCCAAACGGGCTTCTTATTTCTATGTGGAATTTCATACCTTGCAAGGTCCTGTAAATAAAATTAAATTCTACTCTTTTCTTTACTTCAAAAAAAAAAATCTAGCATTTATAAAGCTAAATATATGTCGCACATTTTTTTATACACTTCATGACTTTTAACTGTAATAACAAGTCTGTGAAAAAGGTGCTGAGATTATGTTGATTTTACAGAAGAGGAAGCTGAGGCATAGGTAGGTTAACTAAAAATCTCAAGACCAAAGACCTTTTAAGTGGCAGATTTAGAACTGAAGTTGGAGTATCTGGTCCCAGAGCCTGTGCTCTTGACCATCATATAGAAGGCGTAAAGGACAGGGCCAGCAATTGGCATAGTGGTTAAGGCACTGTACTCCCACGTGGCCATCAGTGGTTCGAATCCCATACCTGGCAGCTTGTTAAACTCATGCTGGGTGTATATGCGTGTGCACCCAAAATCCTAAGAGGAGGATGGAGGAGAGGGGATTGTGACATGGCCATACCCCCGGGGGTTGACTTCTCACTTTATATTTCTCTGTCTCTCTGGCAAGCACATGCACTCTGTACCAAAAAAGAAAAGAGAAAAAAAGAAAAAAAAAACCCTCTCTAAAAAAAGAAAGGAAGAAAGAAAGAAAGACAGAAAAAGAAGAAGGTGCAAATGTAGCCCAGGAAGAAAACATTGAGTACAGAAAGGACTTAGGGCTCAGACGAGAAGCCAGCATTACTGGAGATTTTTGTTTTGCCAATATCTCAGTCAAAGAACAGACACACTTCCACATAGAATGGTGGAATCTACACAGAGTCTGTGTGTGTTTGGGGGTGAGGGAGAAAGAGGGCAGATATTTCTAGAGGTCTGAATCCACCAAGTTGTCTCTGAACTCTGTCTTACTCTCTCTCAGCCCTCTGCTCTTTGGCTCACTAAACTTATCAACTTGTTTATGTCACTGTGTGAATGGCTGAAAATGACTGTGTCTGCATCCCCCTCTATGGAAGGGTCCCAAAGGATGTGTTGGCCCTAGAGGCAAAGATTGTGAGACCTTTGCTTTAGAGGTACTAGGGTCTGAAAAAGCCAACAAGCCTCTTCCATTTCATGCTAGGATGTGTAAACAGCTTCAGGGGGGAAAAAAAAACAAAAAGCATCATCTTATACTTCTAAGTGGATGAGTCTTAGAAAACAGCAAACGTGATGTTAGTTTTTAATCTCCCTGGAGAAGAAGGAACTATGTTTGCAGAAGGCCCCAGGTAGTCCTGCCTTCCAGGTCACCAATAGACCTCCACTTCTGTTGGGGGTCTCCTTTGCCTTCACCCCACACTGGCTCCAGATGCTCTCTGATTAAGGTTTCCAGCAAATACCACTTAGCAGGACCCAGGGTGAGTGGAAGGGAGATAGATAACAGGTAGGGAGAGAGGCTAAAGTACAGGAAGCAGAGAGATAGCCAGTAGATGGGTCTGCAGGGAAGAGGCTGGATACAGGGAGAACTGATTTTGGAAGCTGCAGAGACAAGGGAGGCCTTTACTGCTGGGTCAATTTCTGTGTGTCCAACTGACACCTGTGTCATCTTTCAGCAAAGTCTCCTTTGTAGCACTTTGATCTCCAATACTTGTTAATGTACACAGTCTCAGTCAACTCCCTGAAGGCATGTGATCTCAAAGGACAGTTGCTGTGCCTGGAACTGTCTTGTTTCTTGTCACTTTGTCCCTCATTCCTCTGCAGGGTCTCATTCAAGTTGAGCCATTAAACAATGCTTGTTGACTGAATGCATGAACATAGTGGGTCAGAAAGAACACTGAGCAGAACTTATTATTTTTTTTGGGGGGGGGAGTTTTTGCTGTAGGGCGCATTCACTTGCCAGAAAGAGAGAGAGATCAGGGAGACAGAAAGTGAGAAATCACCCCCTAGGGGGAATGGCCATGCCACAATCCCTTCTCCTCCATTCTCCTCTCAGGATCTGGGGCACTCATGCACACGCGTCTGGCATGAGTTTTAGCCACCGGGTCCAGGACTCAGACCGTGGTCAACTACTTGGGAGTCCAGTGACATAGCCATAATGCCAACTGCTAGTCCCGAGCAGAACTTATTTTAAGGGTTGGAAAGAAGAAGGGAAGCTACAGGCTTCATTCTCTATCTGTGTACTGTGCCCATAGGGCTACCATTTCTTTTATATTTTTTTAAGAGAGATTTTTTTCTATAGGGCAGATGCACTCCCTGGAGAGAAAGAGACAGAGAGATAGAAATTGAGAAATCCCCCCCTAAGGGAGATAGCCACTCCACAATCCCTTCTCCTCCATTCTCCTCTTGGGATTTTGGGCATGAATGCCCATGCACCCAGCCTGAGTTTTAAGCCACTGGATCTGGGACTGGAACAGCAATTGACTACATGGGAGTCCAGCGATGTAACCATTATGCCATATACTGGTCCCAGGGCCTTCCATTTATATTCTGCTCTTGTCACTCATTGTCCATTCTCACCTCTACCCTTGCTTGGAATTCAGACTTCCCCCTGCTTTTTCTTGATGGCCACAGGCCTCTCTCACTCCACAAGGACAGGAAAAGGAGTGACATGCTCCTAAGTCAGAGTGGGAGACATTTCTAGCCATAGTTTTCGGCTGCCTCTATGCTCTACAGGACATAGAGGAAAGGCAGACCCTTGGCAGGGGGCTTTCTCAGTGACCATGCCACACATGCCATTGTTCAGTATTGTGTAAACTATAAACCTTGGGTTGTGGTGACGTTAGCTCTAAGGCAGAGCTAAGAACACACACACACACACACACACACACACAAGTGGGTGGGAGTTCTTGACACTGCAGTTGGTAAAGCCTGGGTCAGCTCCCCAAGATGCTGCTCTCCATTCTTCCTGCTCCCTCATCTCTTTTATTCATTATAGCTCTCAGACATTGGTAAAGGCATGGACAGTTATTTCAGAGTTGTAGGGATTGTGGAGAATTCAGTGATTCTGCTGCCACCTGGCCTGATCTGATTGCGTATGTGGGAGCTTCAGAAAGCCCCTTCTCTAAAACTGAGGAGGGAGTATGGCAAGAAAACCTTTCCTTGACGGCTCCCAGGAGTACAGGACATTTCCCCATAGGGTCTCCACACTCCTTCCTCCCTCTCTGAGCCCATTTCTTTGGTCTACAAGACATCATGTGAGAGCAGAAAACCAGAGTCCATCTCTTGTTTTCTTTAAGTATAAACCAAATAATGCATGGAAAGAAGGCCATCAGGGCAGAAATGGGCTTGTTCCATTCTTTGGTTACTCACAAGTCAGTGTACGAGGAGTAGAAAATGATTGTTTTCTTTTTTTGAGTGATCAGTCATGTGTCTAGCAGATAGGACTTATTGTCACCAAAAGGCCCATCCTCAGCTACCCAACTACTATGCCCTCCCTGATCTCTAAGCCCAGGACATGGAGGATGGAGCTGGAGTGAGTAGGGACCTGACCTCTATCAAACCTTTCTTGACCTATGGCATCTGTGCTGGTCCCTCCCCTTCTTGGCTGTTATGGGAAATAGGCCCCAGTGCCATGGAGAAGTTGACCTTCTCAGCTTCACTGGGGGCAGTAGCCAGGAGACACTTCAGTGAGATGAAGACCTAGAGAAGCCGAGTAGACACACAGGTAAGTGGATGTGGAGCTCAGCCTCGGTTCAGAATCTTGGGGAGCCCCATTACTCTCAGAGGCAGATGTCTCAAGTTGGTTCATTCTTCATTGAGTTTATTTAGGAAACAGTCAGAAAGGAATTCTCTTTTACAAGTTCTATGCTAGTCTTTGGAGAGCAAAATGAAGTCCTAGGGTCTGTGGTGGCATCAGAGCCCAATTGGTTGGGATTCAAACCAGCCATGCCTTAGGGAGGGGGTGAGAGAGTCAGCAGGGCAGCAGGGCCCTCTCTTCACGTCAGCATTAAGATTAAAAGCAGACTCTAATTTCATCTTCTAATTCACTAACTAGCATTGCCTTATAACAACCCTGGTTTAAATTGCTTTGCATGGGGTAAGTGGGCAACTCAGGATGCCAAACTTTGGTGAGCTGGCCCCTTCGGAATACCCAAGGTTCACATCCCATGGATGCTGAGGTAGGCCTTGTATGGCAGGTCCCCTGAGCATCAGAAAGAAAACCCCTAGAGGTGGAAAACCTTCACTGGGGAAGTAGGGAACATGGACAAGCAATTAGTGAGGAGGCAGCTCTGGGACCTGAAGGAGCATGGTATACCATGGCATGGCATGTCACCTGGGGTGAAAGGCCACAGACTACAGAATGTATGTGATCTGAGTGTCTCTCAGTCCTCCTACTGCATGCCAAGCTTCATGTCAAACACAGGGAAGGGGGCAAGCTAAATGTTCATCCACAGCCCAATAACATGGAGGTTCCTGTTGGCAAATGTTCATCCACAGCCCAATAATATGGAGCTTCCTGTTGGCCAGAGGCCAACAGGCAGGAAATCACAGGATCAGTAGGCACACTTGTCTGCCTGCTGTGTCTAGTGGAATGGAAGAGGAATCCAAGACTGCCCAGGTGGCCAAGTGGCTCCTGGGAAGGTGTCATCTGAGTCGGGGGTCTAAGAATGGGACAGGGTTTCTCCCGGAATCAAAGTGTTCCTGGAATCAGCACATGGCAGCAGTAAGCCCTGTGTGCTTAAGAAACTATGCAGGGAAGGTGCACTGCAGGGTAGATAGCAGGTGGGCTGAGAGGTAGGTGAGCCAGGCTGTCAAGCATCACGGGCCCTCATAAACCATGAGATGGAGCCTAGTGGTGTCTGGGTGGGTGGGAACTGCTGACAGAGTCTGTGCCCAGGGTTATTGTACTAGCACAGGCAGTGGCACTCACTTGGCAAGAGTGAGATGGGTAAGTGTGTTGATCACTATTCAGGGAGGAATGACAGAGAACAGTGGCAGAGAGATTGAATGGAGAGATGGGGGGCAAAGGGGGAGAATCGGTCAAGTGGGCAGTGGGGGTGCAGGACAACCAGGATGGTGCATGGTGTCTGGGCTGGAAATGTATGAGGGGACAGGGCCTGGAGAGCAAACACAAACACATTGCTATGAGGACATCAAATTGTCCCTGTTATGGCAGCAATGGGTAGAATGGGAGAGAGAGAATATAGACACGTCATCTTGTCTGGTTCCATGAATTATAATTTCAATGTTCATCACTTGTAACAAATAACTAATCCTCAGCCAAACATTCATTTGTCTAAGCAGTAAATATTAGAAGACATTTTATTTAATATTGTTTGTTTGTTCTCATCAATCATTTCTATGGACAGACTCTTTGAAATGGAGGGGTCTTGTGGAGGCTCCTGGACTGGTTGTTGGCCTTTGCTCTCCAGTAGACCCCCTCACCCCCACCCACCATGCCCCTAGGGCTGTATCTTCCTAAAGTTCTGTTGTGCCAATAGGGCCAGGACAGATGTGGAGCTGTTTGTTACCCAGACTTTACAAGGCCCAGGTGAAGGGAGTTACCAAAATCTATATCTGTTGTTATTACTAAGGACCATTGCCCACCAATAATAGGCAGTCAAGGCCCTGACAGCTTGCTGCTGTCTCCCAGCTACCATGTGCTGGGAGCATTGTGGAGAAATGATACTTGAAGACTTTGGGATGGGTCCCAGATCGGTCTGTTCTCCCCAGTGAGATTATAAACTGGGGAATGGGGTTAGAGAAAGTCAGCATTCTTCCTTGCTTTTGGTCAGGCATCCTTTGGGCCTTTGCAGGGGCAGAAAAATGACCTGAGTGGAATTTGCATGTCCACAATGCTACTTTGATTTTGTTTCTGGCACTCTGTGTGTCTTTCCTCTGATTGTTTAGCCTTTTTGAGTCTTGTGCCTCACCAAAAAGGCAGGAGCAAGTCCTTCCTGCAGGTGTATCGTAAGATCAGCAACAGCATGTACAAAGCAACAGAATTCACCTGGCCATTAGGACAAGGGAACAAGTGGCAGCATTGTTTTTGTTGCATGAACAAAATTCCTGTGCAGCCAGGAAGGAGACCCAACATTCATGCATACAACACACAGGACACACATACACGCACACTCACATCTAATACACACATACACGTACCATACCACACTCTGGGCATTAAGACCTGATTCAATGCCGTGAGTAAAACCAGATTTCCCTAGTGAGAAAAGTAAATATTAAAACCTTTCTAAAAGCTTTCCTAACTTGGCAGTATCTTTAATAGACATCACTAAAAGTCTCTCTTGGGTCGGAAAGCTCCCTGAGAGTAGCTTAAAGATGAAAATACTCCCATCTCATATCGTGCTCCATTTCAGCAATTCTGAAGAGAATGGGAGATTGTTTGTGTAACATAAAGCCACTAACTAAGGGAATGTGAAAGTTAGTCATCATCTCATCACAAACTTTGCTTTCATTGAAAATGATGTTTGTGAATTTCTCATTTTAAACTTCTCTTTAAAAACCTATTCAATTCACTTATACCTGAAAAACATGTATTAGTATGCTCTAATTTTTAAAATATTTGCATGTATGACTTATTTTTTTATTTCCAGAGGGCTTATGTGCTCAGGGGTTCAAGAGAAGTGGGGAGAGAATCCCTTAGTGGGGTATAATCACACTACAATTTGTTTTCTTACATTTCTTTATTTTGTCAGGATCAAGGGCATCCACACACATGTGCATGTGTCCAACATGCAAGGTGCTGTGGCTGGAATTTGAAATGCAGTTGGCCTTGTGGGATCTGGCTCCCCATGCACGGGGCTTAAACACTGTGCTATAGGGTCAGCCCATTTATTTTACTTTTCAATGCCAAACTTATTTACCTGGTCATTTTATTAGTTTTTTTGTGTGACTTGACTACATCATGGCTATAGAGAATTTGCTCTGTCTTAAAAACAGCAGTGGTGCATTTAAATATAACTTGGGTTAGTCTGGGGAGGCAGAACTTTCTCAACTTTGCCATCTGCTGGCCCCTGAGGTATGTCTTTATAAATACCATCAATATTGTCAGTGGTGGTGAAGTCTACTTGTTTGTGGACAAATGTCAGGCTACTTTTCTAGCTCTTTTTTTCCATTCCTCTTCCTATTCCATTGCTGGCTGGTGCCGAAATAAAGAACAAGATTCAAGTGAGTGTAAGTATATTCTTGCCCTGTCTCTGTCTCTTGGGAGACTCATTTTTCTCCTTTGTAATATGTAATAATAAGTTGATACGATCTACATTAGCTTTTCCAGAGAAGGTCTATGCCTATTTTCTTTCAAAATCCTTGGAACAATCCTTGGAAAAGGCAAAATATTGTTCAAACTAAAGACCTCACTGTAGTGAAAAGGGTAAGAAGTTGTAGGATCTATGAGAATAGAAGGTGCAGATCTATGGGCTTAATGCTTCAAAGCAGTGCCTACAAACTCTGTAAGCTTCACTTGGCCCCAATCTCTACCTCTTCCTATTGTCCAATACCTCATCTCCTTGGGCTTTGCTTGTACTGCTGGGACAATTTTTCTATTTATCTTATTTTTGTTGAAGTTTATTTATATGGGAAGAAAGAGAGATGCCTCCTTGACAGGATCTTCATGCTGTGATCATCCTCCAGCCTCACAGTCAGCCAGGATCTTGGGTGCTTCTTCCCACATGGTTTCCACCATCAGTCAACAATATCTCCCCTGCTTGTGTCACCATAGGTGGGCCCTATTTATC
This sequence comes from Tupaia belangeri chinensis, assembly GCF_000334495.1. Classification (NCBI taxonomy): domain Eukaryota; kingdom Metazoa; phylum Chordata; class Mammalia; order Scandentia; family Tupaiidae; genus Tupaia; species Tupaia belangeri. Next base: position 4,736,819 of record NW_006159672.1, on the reverse strand, counting down.
CATCTTAAACAAGGGCAGGGTAATCAGGAACCAGTTTGCTGATGGCACCTATGTAGATTTCATCAATGCGAAACTTTTATTTTAAATGAATTCTCTTCCAACCTCCCTCTAACTTATAAGTTAATACTGGGAAAGACTTGCCTGTTTCCTTGTCCTGCCTTACCTATGACCAGTAAATTTCTGTGTCATGGTGAGGCTGGGCAGCACAATCTCAGGTGTGTCCACCCATTGGTCCATGTTTATGCATGAGCAGAGAGTTTTGCTCAGATTTGAGCTTCTGCATAAGCAGCAAGCTGGTGTTGCTTTATGCATTCTAGTTTGATTACTATTTTCTCATGTACTTTTTTCAAGGAAAATGTTTCCATGCTTCCCTACAGCACAATTATTGTCCTTAGCTTCTGACCTGTTTTGGATTTCTGATCTGTTAGAGGTCAGAATATCCCTTTGGTCCACTTGACACCTTTCTTCCCTTAACGATATATATATATTTTTTCTAAAATGCCCAAACTCACACTTTCTCTCTACAGCTTCTCTCTCTGGCTGTAGCTGAATATCCTCTTGTGGCCTGAACCAGGCACCTTCAGAGCCCGGAGCTCTCACAATCCCATTCATTCCTGGTGGTTCTGACCTCAGGCTGGGATTTCCTCTTTCCACCACTATACTGTTTTCCTTTCAGTATTGTGACTGGCTAGATCCATTCATGTTGCCAGTGAACATGAGACATAGTAGAGACCAGTGAACATGTGAGTCGGCAGAGAATTATACTTTTACCAACTCCATTTATTCAATTCTAATGAAACTGAATTGGACTGAAATTTTCTGTTTATGTTTAAAAATGCATTTTAAGGTAATTTTCTCTCAGCAGTTGATATGCTTATCAAATGGCAAGTTCCCAATTTAAAATCCTACCTTTGACTTAAAAACAATCTTACCTGATTAGCCATTCATTTCTGGCTCCCCGTGGGGTAATGTGGATTCAACAAGGAAATCATAGGTGTACAGTGTTGGAAAGAACCTTGGGAACGTACAGCCTGGAGGTTTTCCACATAAGAAACCATGAATAAGTCAGGCCCAGCATTTGTTTTATTTGTTTTGTTTTGTTTTAAATTAGCACTGAATAAGAAATACTGGAGTATGAGTGGGTCACACTTAGGAAAGGTAATCATAGTTCTGGCCTAGGTTGACTTCTTGCCTCTTTTCTTTGACTTTTCCATCTGCTAAGTGCCCATCAATAGGGCTATTATGGAAATTCAGTGAGGTGATTTTTGCAAAGGCCTTAGAGGAGCAGTTGGCAAATATGCTTGTTAAATCAGTAAAACTGATTTAATTCATTAAAAACTGAAGCCAGTTTTCCTGCTATCTTATGGTTTTCACTAGGACGGGGATCTTTTTTTCTTACTCTTTTATTCCTGGTCCTAGAGCAGAGCTCAGGACATGGCCTTGAACTTTTGTTGCAATGGATTCTGCCATTTATGTGTCTTTTTTCTTTTTCTTTTTCTTCTTTCTTTTTTTAAATTGAGAGTGAATCTGCTTCCATAGAGAGCAAAAGAGAGAAAGCATTTCCCAATGAAGTGTGGTCACACCTCAATCCTATTTCCTCCATTTCTTCATTGCATCAGAATTTGGGGCATGCATGCACATATGCCCAGCATGTTTTTCAGGTCACTGAGACCAAGATTCAATCTGTGGTTAGTCATTTGAATTTTGGCTCCCTTAACCACTGTGTGATAGGGTCGGCCCTTTGTGTACTTTATTTAAGGTGTTCAGTAAACACACTGGAGAATAGGCTACAAGGAGACTCACAGCATTGCTTTTGCTTACCTGGAGCCAGATGCTGATATAAGTGCTTTTCATAAATTAACTCATTGAACCTTCTCCGAAGTGCTGGAAGCTCTGGTTGTCTCCATTCTATAAATGGTGCTACTGAGGTACAGCCAGGCCAGATGAAGAATGGCCCAACTGCACTGAAGTACAAACAAAGTGTAGAGTTCCAAGATCCTGAGTACTTAGCTGCTTGCTAATAACTTACTGACAATTTGATGAACAAAATTATGTTTAAATACCTCAAAAGAGTTTCTAAATGTCTGTTCCTAGTGAGGACTAATCTTGAAATATGAATTATTATTACAATTATATCTTTTTTTACGTTTGAATTTCTGTAGAAATTTTCAATACGTGAGACCTTGGATTTCAAGCCTTCCCCAGTTTTTTTGTGGATCAGTGTTCAGGTGTCTATTCTACAGAGTCTAGGCCTTCGTTGTTCCTTCCTTGCCATGTGCCACTTTCTCAGGTGCCAGGGCCTCAGGGTTGGTAGAGTCTGCTAGCTTCTGGTCACTAGGCCAGCACAAGGGGGAGGCTCCACCTGGCCTCTGTGGGACTGTGTCCAGCCTTCAGCCCTGGTGACCTGCACACACCCCTCGTTGCTGATTCAGCCTCTGATTAGGGTTGATTAGGGAATAATTTTCCCAGCCTCCTGCCTCATAGAAACAAAAAGGGGCATTTTTAAACTGATGAATGATTAGTCTTCAGGTTCAACATGCATCTACAGGTCAGTGGGCTCTGAGAAGAGAACTCATTTGGAACCTTTCTGTAAGAAATGCTTCAGGGCACAACCCCATGTAGAGTACTTGCATCAGCTTCCTATCACATACTATATGGGGCCTGTACCAACAGACCTGTTTTAACCCATCCTAACTACTCATGCTTTAACTGGTCTCTTATTATAAAATTAGTGTTTATTTGCATCTGTGGTTGCTCAGGAGCATTCACAAGCTAATTAGATGTTTTATTAGCCACCAATAAATAGGCCTAATTTGGTAGTCTCAGGTGTAATTAAGAATCTTGGAAAAGCAGACTTGTGGAGTGCAAACTAGAGTTGGCAATTTCAAGAGGGTGCCGAAGACCCTTTGAAGAATTACCTACATGTACGTGTCAAACCACCTGGAACCTAAACTTTGGAAGCTAAATTTAATTATGGACTCCGTAAATATGACATAATCAATTTGATCTTACAGATGCCACATATAGATGAATAAAATTCCCCATCAAGCCTTTGAGCAAGATGAATAAAGTTTCCCATACATGAATTTGGACTTGATGAATTAAATTTCCTATTATGTATTGAGATACTCTTAACTTCTAGCCATGGGTAAGGACACTAAAAAGGCAATATCTTCAAAACTTTTGTTTTATAATCTTGCACAGTAAACTGCAAGGGTCTAAAAGCAGTGGGAGAGCTGCTTTCTTGCCTAGAGTTCAAGTCTGAGTTAAGACGGTGCCAGCAAGCAAGGAGCATGGACAAGCAGGTAGACCAACTTCATCAGGCAGCACTCTTATTGGGGATGATTCTGACACTGTTACCCAGAGGATGAGTTGGCGTCTTTCAAGCACTTGGAAGAATAAGATGATATGGCCACATTTCACACCTTAGTCACAAGGTTTTGGCATTTTGTGTCTTTAAGTTTTACTACAGTGAGGATAAAATTAAGAGTTAATTTGGGAGTATCTAGATGCTCCCAGATACTTCCAGTATAGAAATAAAATTTTCCCTAAGCCAACTCACAATGCTAAATTTCTCCCCTTAAATCTAGATTTCTCATGTGAAATTTAAAATGATGCCATTGGAGGATAATAGAAGTAACAGCAATCACTAATTCCTATTTTGGGTTAGGCAGGGCTCTAGGTATTCATTTCAATCTCCTTGCAACCCAACAGTGAAGGGACAGAGGTACTATTATGATTCTCTCTCCAGATGTGGAAAGTGAGGCACAGAGAAGTTGTGCATTTTTACTGAGGCCCCAGAACTGGAGAGGAAGAGCAGGTTCCCTCTGGAGTCCTCTCCCTATGCTACCCAGAACATCAGAAAGAACACACGTCATAAGTTTATTTGTGAGTTTGCACAAGACCCTATGTATGGTTGTCATTTTACCATTTATTTACCATTTATTTATTTTATCATTTATAGTTCTACATAATCTGGGAAAGAAAAAGGAAAAAGATCTATATATCTTCTCAGCAACACCAAAAAATATTTTACGTAGGAACTAATTCTATGAAAATTTCTGTTTATTTGATTACTTTGGCATTTTGCAGTTCTTGTGTAACCCTTCTCTGTCAGAGAAATGGATACTGTAAGCTGCTGTGCATGGGCAAGTTAATGGGTTAGCTTTGTCCCCTAGTGCTTTTTGGGGTGGAGCCACTTTCAGGCCTGAGTCTGTCTCCAGGAAGCATCTTTCTTACATTCGTAAAGTTCCTGTGCTACATCTGTGTAATTTGAACTCTAAATGTTAATAATGTCAGTATATGCATGAAAGAAGTCTCCTATTGTCTTTTTGGCTCAAGTTTTAGTTCTCCTGGCTGAGACTGCTTTTGCTAGTCACAGGATGTGAATGCAGATGTTAGTACGAACTAGGAAATTACTTGTTATGGTGACTTACAAAACAGAAGAGGTTCTGGTTCCTGCTGCAGTAAGGACCCAGGGTTCCAAGCAGGGGCTCGTGCTAGGAAACCACGCACCACACCTCGTGGCATATGAAAGACTAAGACAGCTATGGTTTGCACATGTTCAGGTGCCCAGTTTTACCCAAGGCTCACTACATGCTATCCTAATTGGAGGCACTGAAGTTAGTTCCAGCCCTCTCTGTTGGAGGGCCTGAGAGCCTAGGATCATCCCTGGCCCCTTCAAGGCTGGCTTATATCTTATGCTTGTAGATAGAGGGCTGTGGTGAGTCTAGGAGGGACAGATGGGTGATGCTGTCCTGACTGCGCCTCACCACCTAGAAGGCATCCCCATAACCCTTTGCTGCTGTCAAAGCTCCAATGTGCAGACTGCAGGCTGAATTCCAAAACAAACGCTCAAAAGGTTTCAAAGTGGGTGTGAGCAGAAGGGGAGATTGAACAATGTCTTTAGACATTTTATTTTGATTAAAACATTAAAGTGCATGGCAGTACCTCCTGGCAATTGTAAATCTTTACCGGAGGAAAATGAGAAAATAGTAGTGACGTGAAATAATGACTTGGGGTTTCAGTGGTTTGCAATGCCTACTTGATTTTACATGGGAAACTGTGTATTGTCATTCCCAAATTAATTTTTGGGATATGAGTTATTGACTGCAGATATAATTTATTACCAATAAGCAGAATATGTATGTAACCTGGGCCTGACGGGGTAGTTAGCAAAGCAGGAAGAAGGAATAATGAGGAGAAGGAGAGGAGGGGAGGAAGCTAACAAAGGGAGAGAAAGGAGAGGGAGACACCACTAGGACGGGGCTTGCTGGACACCTCGTGACATGCAATGTAATTCTGTGATACCTGGCAAGCTCGAGTGTATCCTTTGGTATTAATTGTACAGTCGAGATTAAAATAACATGGCCAAAGCTCCATTACTTGTAAGCACCAAAACCTGAATGTCCACCCAGTGTTAATTTTTTTCCCAAATAACCCTCTTTATCCTTGTTCTGCATGATGTTACCCACTGAATCTTGGTCATTTGGATGTCTCCCTTCTGAAGGAGTTGGGGGGGATTAGGGAGAGGACACAGAGCTGGCACTCTTTCCAGCAGAGACTAAAATGCAAAAGTTGAGCAGTCTCTCTTAGCTCCTGTCTAAAATGCTGTAGAGGCCTGAGGAGGCACGTGGGTGGAGGAACATGATCTTTGGGCCGACACTACCTGCAAAGCTGTGAGACCTCAGGGAGAGCTGTTTCCCTCTGATCACCTGTCTTCTCATCTATAAAATGGGCACAATAACTGCTCTCCATTGTTCTTAAGGTTATGGCAATAATAAGAGAGAAAAAATAATGCCAAGATGCTGGAGAATCTAGTATTATACTGAATTTCATGTTGGATCTTTTGTTTTCTTTTAGTTAATTTTTATCTCACCTATATTCCTTATGGAGCCAAAAATACATTTTTGTAAAGCGGGAAAAAAATTCACTACATTATTATATCTCACTTCTGTTGGTGTGACCAGACCAGTGAAGTTATGGTAGCATTTATTATATGGCCTGATCAATGAATGCTGTATTTCTACGTGTGAAATTTACTTGTAATTTTACTATTTTAGGAGTCCCATCATTAATATTTTAATATATTAGGCAATAATATTTTGAAAGCATTTATCTTTAGAAATTCATATTAGGAACTTAACTTCTTTAAGTTTAAAATTTAAATAATTACATTTATTTAGAAACTTATAAAATGGTTTTCCATAACAATTTTTAAACAATTATTTATTCAATTGCATTTATTATTATTTTTTTAATTTACTATAGGCACATAAGCTCACCAAGGAGAGAGAGTAAGAGAGAGAGACAGAGAAAAAGTGAGAAATTAAGCTGCCAGTTCCACAGTCATCCTCATGGGAGTCCAGAGCCTTAACCATCACACCATGTACAGGCCCCTCCATAATCTATTTTAGTAACTATTAAATAATTGCAAATTATAATAATTATTTTCCTACTATAACACATTGTGGTCACTGTGATGGGAAGACAGATGAATGTGCCAGGTCCTGCAGATTAGAAGGATTATTTAGAAAATATTAGTAGACCTTGTGAATGACAAAGGTTATATATCTTATATTTTTAAGTACATTTATGTAGAACATTTAAACTTGTAATCATAGAATTATTTTACAGGCAATATCATGGACATATAAGTTATTTAAAATTCTGAGTGATTCCCTAATGTGTTTAAAACAAAACTACTCTTTTCACTCATAATTACAGTGTGTGAGTTCCCATTTTATCCTTACTATTAAACTAAGAATCATCAGTAAACTTAGTCCACACTTTTATTCAAATGGTACATAATTGGGACTAGCAGATGGTATAATAGTTATGTCACTGGACTCCCATGTAGTCGACTGCGTTTCATGTCCTGGATCTGGTGGCTTAAAAATCATACCGGGTATGTGTGTGAATACTCAAAATCCCAAGGGGAGACTGGAGAAGGGATTGTGGTGTGGCAGTCCCTTCTGGGGGGTGATTTCTCACTTTCTGTATCTCTGTCTCTCTATGGCAAGCATGCATGCCCTATAGCAAAAATCTCTCTCTTAAAAAACAGAAGAAAGAAATGACCTGATTTTCCAGATTGATATTTATTTGTTAAAACCAGGCTAAGAAATAATGTTTTATTATAAGACTCGCAATGACTTTTTTCATTCCTACAAAGAGTAGAGCAGGGAGCAGAATATACACCATTAGTACATCAGCTCTGTTTTATAATTTAACCCCAGCTATGAAAAGTTGTCTGCTAAAACATAGAATGAGAAGTGATGCTGAAACAATGGAAGCCACATACAAACTTGGGAACTCTCAGCCAGGCTAGCCTCTCTTCACCATTATGCAAGCCTGTGGAGTTCATCAAATTTATGGGTTCGGGACCTCATAGCTTCTGACTTGGCAGATAGGCAAGATGAGGGAGGCCAGGCCTTTAGTCCCCACTCAAGTCATTGCATCATGCAGCTAATGGGGGACAGAGATGACAGGCACCTTCATGGTTCAGAAGATAGAGAGATAGTTCCAATTGAGTAATCTGGGCATTCCTCACAGAGAAGGGGTATTTTCGTGGAAGAAGGAATTTAAGGGATTTTTCATGGAAGAAGGGCTTTGAATTGTGTATCACTGGAGACCAGAGATATTAATAAATATCATACTGACTGCATCTAGTCCTAACCTCTTGGACTTTGGGGTAGTCATCTGGGTTTTCAAGTAGGTTATATAGGGCTGACTTCTCTGTGATTGGATTAATCTCTGAGATCTTTGGATGGTTTAGGTGGCTGGGCTGGTTATTAGAGTTCCCACCAGTAGAGATGTGTGGTGCTGACCTGGCTGAGGTCCCTATGGTCCCCAGGTAGGTTAAGGGGGCTGGCCCATGTACAGAAACACCACTCAGACACCTTTGTCAGTTCTCTCAGCTCCATATCCTTTTGTGTCCTGTCTCCCTAAAGCAGCCTGGGACCGTGGGACTCTCCATAACACAAACATGTCCCCAACTGATGCAGAGGCCTTCTTTCTTCCTTCCATGGTTGCTCATCTCCCTGGAGACCCACTGAGGTGAAGCCTAGACTCTGCAAAGCCATATGAAAGTATGAAGTATTTGGGAAGGTCTCCTTGGTCCTGTCCTAGAGAGTTTGAGGTCCACATGGACAGTCACTTCCAATGGATACTCCCTGTGCTGCAGAGGCACGTTGATGCTAGTATATAGGACAAGGACACACTTTCTCAATTTGCATAACCATCCTTGATAATGGACTGAAGTTTTTCCATTTTAAATTTTGCCCCCAAAATATTCTTCAACCTGATGTGACTTTTCCTTATCCGTTAATTGGAGTCAGGGCATAACAAAATGCTGGCAACTGATATAAGAGAAAGTCAAGAAGTAGGCAACAGACTAATTTTAGGACAACTGTCTGCATGTTGGAGTTGTAGGTAACTGGTAAATAGAGACCTGACCCCTGCTCTGTGTAGTCACCACAGTGCCTACACCACAGGACCCTCCTCCTAATAGCTTCAGGCAGCAGTCTTGGCCAGCAGAACCCCCTTTATAAGGCTTAAACATAAAAGTCAAGCAACACTTGTGCTAACTTTAAATTGATTTGAAAGGCACCTGTGATGTCTCTGTGTCTTCAAAGACAGAATTTCCTTTAGAGAAACTGAAATCTTGCTATGCCTGAAGTCAGAGGTTAAAGTGGGCAGGTAATTGGATTAGAGCATGGGGGCCTCCCTACAAATAACAATGCAACTTTCTCTAGCCTCTGGACAACAAGAGGCTGTGCACACCCACTCCTCATGCTCCCTAGCATGGACAAGTCACACTTTCTGGAAGACTCCTGGGTCAGGTCTGAAGAGGGTCACTGAAGAAGGTGGCTAGCCATAGGCATTCCAGCATAAAGATCTGCCTTTCCAGGAAGTTTGAGAGTTTGAAATATAAAGAATTTTGAAGGTTCTCTGGCTTCTTGGAGCCTCTGGAAGTGAACTGACCTCAAATTCCTCTTTGCTCCACCTTTCACTTGGCCTCAGTAGCCCCTTAATCTTCCCTGGATGACTCCACCTTCTCCCAATGACCTCTTCCTCTTCACCATGAACTCAGGCCTTGAACCTGTCATGCATCTCCTTCCCAAGAAGTTGGCTTGCCCGGACTGTCCCAGGTACCCCTTCACTCTCCCTGAGTTCATCTCCTGCTTCTGGGCTCCTAGAAGTTTCTGCAGTCACATCCCTCAGTCCTTTGGGAGCACAGCTGACTCCACCCATATTCATACACCTGCCCACTGTGGACAGGTGTATGAAGAGGGATAGGAGGGATGGGATCCCTGCCTGCCTGGACTTTGAACCCCAGTGTCACTGCATTGTCTGGCTGGCTCATAGTCACCCTTCATAGGTGCAAGTTAAATGGATGAATCATCCATAGTTCTACCTTTCCTTGTGACCTCCTCACTCAGAAACTGCCTCTCCGATTACTTGTTAATCCAAGAAGTTTCATGTTGTAGGTTAATCATGCCCTTCTAGGGCTGTCTGAGGGCCTGAGAATCTTTGAGGCAGAGCTCCCTGAGCTCACCTCTGTTCTTAGACCCCTGAGTCCAAACTTGTTGCCTCAGTGCTTACCTCCTCACCACCCTGAGTCTACCCTGGACTGACGGTGATTTTCATCAGTCCTGGTGTCCGCTTAGCCTTCCTTATGAGGATCGGCCTCTGCTTACCTTTACCATTCACCAGGCAAACCATTCAGTTGTTTCCAAAAGCATTCTTTAGATCCTGTCTGTACTTTTTATTACAGAATGCAGAGCCATCAGCCTATTCCTAAGGCTGGGGAATCCCAAAATCTGTGTGTCTATAGCATCCATTGCTGCATCTTCAAAGTTTCCCAGGCCTCTGCCAATCCCCAGAGAGCCACTCAGGCATGGATCAGGAAGATGAGAGCCACTACCTTGGCCTTAAGTCATTAGTCATGTCCTGAACTTTCCTGTGAGAGGCTTCCATGGCCTCTCAAGTCCTTCTTTACCACCTCTTAGGAAGGATGAGCTCTCTGTAATGCTAAGCCTGCAGGACAAGGTATCCTCAGCAACCCATCCTAGGAAGAAGTTCTGCCTTTCCAGGAAGTGGCCCTTAGAGGGATCAGAATGACCTCATGACTCTCACACTAGGAATTGCCATGTACAGGGAAGGATGGAAGGTGATATTCACTTCAGCACTGCCAGAGTTACTTAGGAGAAATTGATCTTTTTTTAAAATAGAAGTTCAGCCTACTAAAAAGTTTCATAGTGTGAGATCCAGGCTGGAATGAGGCAATTCCACAGAGAAATCATTGTGGAAATAATTCACATCTAATGCAGTTTCATGGAGGATGCTATTTCCAGAGTCTAACTTTTTCTCCCTTTTTCTCTCACTTTTTGATTTTATTGCAATTTTTTGACATTAGGAGAAATTGAAAACCTGTTTAGATTTCATAGGTTCACATTTCAGAAGGAAGCGACACAGCCAATAGCCAGGATGCATCTAATTTGTGCTTCACAATGAGACCTTCACTTCACTTTTTAATTATGTGGCATTCCACAAAGGAGAACTGTTAGGATAAAAGGATAGATTGCTAAGATTAACATTTTCTTTCCTTTTTTAAAAGAACCACTTATCAGTCACAAAAGGTAATAAAACCAGGTGTGATGAAATTGGATTGAGAAAGAAGATGATCTGAATTTATGAAATGGGCCACTTGTTCTAACTTGGCTGGATTTTCTGTGCAGCCTCAGAAAGAGCAAAGAGGCAAGGCAGAGGCAGGCGGCTAGGATATGATAGACCCATAGATATACAGAGACAGAGTCTTTAGATCAGATACCAGACTACAGATGGGACTGAGCCCTCTACCCTATAGTCATGACCCTGGACTTTGGGCAGAAAAGCTCTGGAACTTAGAATCCCAGATGGCACAACCTTGATGGAGAATTTACTCTTCCACATGTGACAAAATCAGGAGGCACAAAAATTCTCAGCGTTCTTCTTCATATAAAAAGTCAAGTAACACCTATGCTGCATATTTCAATGTAGCCATTTGTGATCTTTCTCCTATACAAATTCATTGATGGTTTCAGTTTGTGTCAACTTGGAGCAAGAATCATACTTGATAGCAGCTACCCCCCTCCAAACCAAACAAAACAAAACAAAAACCAACTATTTGACAAGTGTACTGGTATTCCCTCCAAATTCAGGTCCAACCAGAACCTCAGAATATGACCAAATTCGGGTCTTTGCAAATATAATCAGTTAGGGAGCTCCAGATGAGATCATCATGGATTAGGGTGTGCCCCAAATCCAATGACTGATCTTACAAAAAAAGGAGAGGACATGAAAACACCAGGGACAAACCATGTGATGGCCTGGGCTGTTAGGGCCACAAGCAAATGAACCTGAAGTAACCAGAAGCTATTAGAAGAGGGAGGGTGGGTTCTCTTCTAGAGTCTGCTGGTGAGAACCGCACAGATCCTCCCCACAGCCAAAAAGGTCAGTGAACACTCTGCAGCTTAAACTCCTTTTAGTTCTGGAAATCTGGCAATAACATCAACGACAGTTGATTAATAGGAAAAGGACATTCGAAATGGATTAAGATTACAATTAACTGTCTCCTATAAAAATACTCACTTTTTAATCTCCCGGGCATTCAGTATTCCACAACAGAACTAACAGCAGACTTCATTTAAACATTGTGGTGATCTCTGTATACACTGGGATCCATTCCCTTAGTGGGCACACTCAAAGACCAAATAATTCAATTAAAAATACTTTAATTAAAGGGAAAGATTACAATTAACTGTCTCCTATAAAAATACTCACTTTTTAATCTCCCGGGCATTCAGTATTCCACAACAGAAAATCCTTGTCCTCTTAAAAGCCATGATGCAAGTTGAAAGAACATTGTATTGATACCAGAACCCTTTTCCTGAATACTCAAGTGGGTTCTTAAGGACTCTGTTGAGGGAGTACAAGAAGGGTAACTGGAGGGGCTGAGAATCAGGAAACCTGCTGAGTTGCCACCTGGTAGGTAGAGCTGGTAACACCAGCACACATCTTGGTTTGTGGCCTTAATCCTTTCCTGCCATGTCTTTCCTCCTGTTGGCCTTTTGGATTCTGACCATTCTGAGAACATGGCAATGGAAGAGCCACAGAAAAGACAACTGTGTCCTTGAGTCATTGCTGCTGACACATTGGTTCTTACATGAATGATATATAATTCCCAAAACATCAGAATGTTTTCATGGCAGAAGCTAACAAGTCATAAACATGCATTTCCTTAAAATAGAAACATTTACATGTGCTTGAGGCCAACTTGAATATTCTACCAGAAACTGTTTGTCTTATGACAAAAGAGCAGTCTTAGGGTACTTTTTTGTCATCAACCTCATTACACATTCTATCCTTCACCAGAATGAGCTGGTCTTAAGTGATGAGTGCCGGTGAACATTATGCAGTAACATATTGAAAGTCATAAAGAAGATCATCCACCACGCAGCTGTGTTCAGTAAATTGAGTGAATGCAGCTCAGAGGGTTGTTGATGGAGTTTAAGCACCATTCATAAACACAGTTACTACTTCTTGAAAAGTCGTCACTGAAGTCATTTAAAACTCTTTGAGGGCTGTTGCTCATGGTTCTTGAATTTATAAGTGGAATTTCTAGCAGTTATGTGATACGTCAAGCATGTCAGTATCAGTGTAGCCTTTGACCTTTCCCCCCATTATCAGAAAATGCCTCTTCACCCCAAAATTCCATTTAGAAAGGAATTTAATTAACATAAATCATAAAACAATTGAAAATGAGGTATACATTTCTACAGACCACGTATTTTATTTATTTTTCTAATTAAACTGTAAAATGGAAAGATATTCTATTTTAAACACAGAACGAGTTTAGAAGCATATAAAATCTGTCTTCTCTCAGTTCTATTCTTTTCACAAAGGAAACATCTATTAACAGTTTGGTGCAGTAATTAGAATATTCCCAAAATATTTGTGTATCATGAATGTGTATGTATTCACGATAGTGTGAAGAACTTTTTAACTTGAACGAGATTGTAAAGTGCACATATTTCTGTTATGTGATTTTTTTTTTTTTACTTAGCAATATATCTTGAAGACTGAAATGTAATGACATAGAAAGAATTTTCAGTCTTAACTGCTCCAGTAGTATTCCATGATATGGGCATATAAATGCTATATCTGTTGTTGGGACATTAGGCTGCTCCTAATGTGGAGTCTGGAAAGAAATGTGTTAATATAAATTCAGGCTCTTAATTTTTCTACATCATTTAACCCTGCAGTTCCAATCATGGAACTGTAGAAGGATATTCACTCACTATTCTTCTTATAGAATACTCACTAAGAACTGTTTTTGGAGTAACTGCTCTGGAAAGAATTGTTCTTACTGAGGATTCTATATACTCTTTTATACAGCTGGGTAGTGCCACGGGCATCTAGTAACGATGTAATTTGGTAATGAAGTTTCAGGGTAAAAAATAGGTTAATGTAAATCAAGACCCTTAATTATTCTATATAATTTAGCTAATCAGGTCCAAACAAGACATTCGATATAAAGAAAACACTATTATCAGAAATTCAGTGTGGGGCCTGGATCCTATAAGACCTGGGTGAGCAAGATTTTTCCCATCCCAGCCCCAGTCACCTTAGCTCTAGGACTTGGGTGCCTTTCTAACTCATTTGATCTACTTTTTTAATCGTTAAAGAAAGATTGATGAGTTTTCTGTCAGCATAGGATATGGATGGGCATGGAGTAAGATAAAGTACTCAGTAAAGTGTCCAGTAGATCTTCTTCTTTTTTTTTTTCTTTGAGAAGTTTTTGCTATAGAGCGCGTGTGCTCGCCAGACAGACACAGAGAGACAGAGAGACAGAAAGCGAGAAATCACCCCCCAGGGGGGATGACCACGCCGCAATCCCTTCTCCTCCATTCTCCTCTCGGGATCTTGGGCACGCACACATGTGCCTGGCACGAGTTTAAGCCACCGGGTCCAGGACTTGAACTGCAGTCGACTATGTGGAAGTCCAGCGACATAGCCATTACGCTAACTGCTGGTCCCTGGCCAGTAGATCTTAAGAAGGTCAATAATGACTGACCACCTATAAGAACAGTATAGGCCCACAGAAAATAATACATAAGAATATCTGTCTTAGTCCATTTTCTGCTACTGTATCAGAATACTACAGACTTGGTAACTTATACAAATAATATAAATTCATTTTATTCACAGTTCTGGAGGCTGGGAAGTCCCAGAGCATGATACTAGCATCTGGCAAGGGTGATCCCATGGCAGAAGAAGGAAGATAGAAGTGAATGGCTGCTAGCTCATGCAAGCGGTAAAGGCAATTGCACACTTTGTTAGGCTATTTATTATATATTTTTAAAGTTTTTGTTATAAGGCATGTGCACTTGCTGTAGAGAGACAGAGAGAGACAGTGAGCAGAAGAGTGAGAACTCCTCCTGCCAAGGAAGATGGCCACACTGTAATCCCTTCTCCTCCACTCTTGGGACTAGGGCATATACACACATGTGCTTGATGTAATTTTCAAGCTGCTAGGTCCAGGACTCGAACAGTGATTGTACATGTGGGAGTCCAGTGCCTTCACCATGCCACCTGCTAGCCCCTAGAATATTTATTAATTCTAACAAACTGCTTGATGGTGCCATTCCAGCCAGTCTAACAGGTAAAGTGAATTCATTCATGAAGCAGGAAGTTGAGATTCTAGGCAGTGTCCCTGAAGTGTGCAATGGTAGTCTATTTCCAGGGTGTCCACCTAGCCTCACCTCTAAGCACCAGTAAAAATGCAGGCACATTTACAGCAGTTTTTAGCACAATGGGAACTGGACACTCAAAAGTGTGATGCTGGAAGAGTAGAAGAGATGTCTGTGTGTCAAGGCTGTTTTCTGAGAATATCCTGGCTTGGGAATGGATGTGGGCATGATGTGAGTGTGAAATAGGTGTGGCATGGACATGAAAACCAGAGTCAGCATCCTTTGACCCAGGATGTTCAGCCTCACCTGCCTTTTTCACAAATCATAGGACCATTGTGCAAACTCATAGAATCATTACATAAGTGCAGATGTGAATGTACCTAGATGTCTGGTTCAAGGAGAGACAATGATCATCATCCTCTTTGAGAAGTGATGTCTGGAAAATGTTTTTAGATAGTCCCTAGCCTGTAAAAAAAAAAAAAATCCTATCCCTGATGACAGAGGTTGGATCTCCATTTTTTTATAACAGGTGTCTGAACATTTTTTTTTTTTTCTGTATATAACAGGTGTCTGAACATTTTTTTTTTTTTTTTGTAAAAAGATCCTTCAGTTTTTCTTTCATTTT
The DNA here is from genome assembly GCF_000334495.1 of Tupaia belangeri chinensis. Lineage (NCBI taxonomy): Eukaryota > Metazoa > Chordata > Mammalia > Scandentia > Tupaiidae > Tupaia > Tupaia belangeri. The sequence continues at coordinate 4,721,462 of NW_006159672.1, read as the reverse complement.
TTTTCATCCCCTGCAATGTGAGTACCATAAATATTATACCTTTAATGAACTGGCATCCCATTGAGGCTGATGAAAATAGGAACATCAGCTGGTGGTCAAGGATGCTGAACTTGTCAATCTTTACTTCACTCACTCAGTTTAGTTTCTGTACACTGAATGCCATCCTTGGTGTCAGGCTCTGGTGAGAAGTGTCCCATGTCCCCTGTGACAGATCCTTTAAGGGGCTCAAGGTCCAGTTGAACCTGTGGATGTAGATGGCTGCAGTCACCATCCATTGCACTGATAGTGGGATAAGAGGCTGCTCCACAAGTAGCATTTTCTCTGCCCTCAAGTGCCAGGAAGTCTTGGCAGAGGACAGAGTTTTTAAACTAGGAAGGCCAGAAGGAGGGCATCCACTTCAAAGAACACGATGGAGGATGGTAGAACATCCCAGGCCAAGGGACAGAACAAAATAAGGAGACATGGTGTCTGCTGAGAGCACAGTCTCCATTGTGATGGGAGTTGAAGACTCCTAGAGCCAGCAAAGGAGGCCTCTTCTTTTTACCCTAGTGTTTGTGTCCCTCCTGTGGAAAGCTCTTGGGAAGGGAATTAGGAAGAAAGTCAACTAGAACATTATTCTCTAAAAACAAGTCAGTATGCCTGTGGCCTGTTTCAAGAAAAGATTCCAAATAGTAACAAACCTCAGAAAATGGGGCTTTCCTTTGTTTCAAATTCAGTTTGATATTGTAAGCTGTGTTCTGATTACACTTTCAGTGTCCTAAGCCTACTCAGTGGAGGAGTTTAGTGAGCTTGACCCCTCTCTCAATATGTTTGTTTCTGTATTGAGATAAGCATGCATATGTAAGGAACACAGTCATACTCCCTGCCAGACAAGGGCAATAAAGACTGTGGTTTGGGCTTAATGTACACAATTCCAGGTTCCTAGGTATGCTTGCTAATAAGTTATGATCTATTTATTATCAAATTATGACAAATGAAACTATTCACCTGGTCCTCATTTCACCTGTTTCTCATACTTGTAAGAGCCAGTTTCTAGCATGCCCAAACCCGAAATGACCTGAAGCAGTAGGGACACCCACAGGCACCAAGGGTCTGGTCACAGAGACCTCAGTAAATAGAACAGTGAAGACTTTGATGGCTGTACTCTATGGCAAAAAATCCTCTAAAAGAAAGAAAGAACACAAAAAAAGAACGTAATTTCTACCAGGGCAGGAAATTGCATCCCTTTATTCTCACATACTCCTGCAGACCAGGAACAGTACATGACACATAGTATGTTCCCAAGAGATACTCGTTGAAAGAGAAACAACAAGTAAAGTGCATTGTCTGCTCTCAGATTGGAATGGGTCAAAGTTCAATACCACATTGTGCTTTTAGGGAACAGGAAGCCAAATATGGCCCGGGACAGAGACTTGGTCATTAATCAGCATGATGGGTGAAATGATTAGTCTGGCAACATCGAAATCACAAAATTGTGTGTCCTGCACACATTTACTTCCCTTCTGGGGATTTACTGTCATATAAACTCCTTAGGGTGCTAGGTGAGGGGTACTCAGGACTGCTGGTTGCCTTTGCAACAAGATATGGGTGATAGAAACAACCCACATGTCCATTCATATGGTGTAGGTTAAGCAAATAGCAGTATATCCATATAATGGTTATTATGAGCCATTAAGAAAGATGATGCATGCCTTATTTACCAAACATAATATACCCTTCTTTATTTACTCAGAGATATATGAGCTGAAAAATAGTATATTTGTATATAAAAAAGAGAATGAAAGAATATATGCCCATGCTTGTCTGTAAATGCATAAAATATCTAAAGAAACTCCCTAAGAGTGTATTATGTTCATCACCTCGGATGAAAGTCATGCAGCTGGATTTAGGAGTAGAGAGAGACATTTCATGTTATATCCATCTGTACTTTTTGGAATTTGAAACCTGTGAATATATGGTTTATTAAAATGTAAATTGACTTTAAAAGAAATATAGTTATGCCCCCCACATATATAATATGCATATTATATATATACATATATATATGATTTACATATATAACCAAAAAATTCAAAATATTGAAGCATTTTTAAAACGTTTTTGAATTTTCTGTGATAATTATCCTGAAATTATGCTAATTATGTGCCCATTATTGAATGCAGGAGTGATCAAAATATAGAAATTCAGTTTTGGTTTTGCTATACTAATTAGACTTCAAAGATTGCCTAAAAGTAAAATTGTTTTGTAATATTTATGTTTTCAGACATTTATTTTTTTTAGGCTGTGGTTTATAGGTATATATATTTTCAATGTGGATAAAGTAAATGCATGGGCAAGAGGGATCTTTTATATCCCTGTAAAGTTCTGAAACCCATTTTCTAGGTATTCTGCATGGAAACTAACAGAGCATACTCGCTTTTATTGTGTTCTATTGTATTAGGCAGTACTTTAATTCCTACTATTTCAACTCATAAACCCTGCCATCAGTGAAACTAATTGCATCAGAAACAGCCAGGGAACTTCACAAGAATTCAAAACACATAAATACCACTACCAATTAACTGCCATGACAGCAAAGCCCTCCATCTTCTTGTCAAAAGCTGTGTGTGAGTTGCTCTAATTGTACCCAAGACAGGCAATGGTAATGTCCCTGCCTGACTCTCACTTGGGCAGTGTGCTGGGGCCAACAAGAGAGGTTTCCTTTTTGGAGGTAAAGTAAGTTTAGGGTGCAGAGCAAGTATTCAACTTCCTGCCAAATTTACCAGTTTATGTCAGGCAACAGGCTAAGCAAAGGAGCAGCAACTATGCAGAATGTTTGAGGGCTCATGAAGCCCTCACCTCTGCAGGAGATGGTTTGTTCCCTCTTCTCTTCTATGTATTTCCACTAATATCTCACAAAGCAACATGACTAAGTGCCTCACAGGTGACTGCTGCATCTGCCTGGTAGGAAAACTCCACAAGAGAACAAAGTGATTCCAACATCTCCATTTAGGGCACTTTTATGGCTGAAAGACCATGAAGGAGGCCAGCAGGAAGCTGGAAAACTCAAGACCTGAGGGGGAAAAAAAAAAAAAAACCAAGAAGGGGCAGATTATTTTAGCTTTTGTTTTTCTACCATGGAGTTATTTTTGATAAAGTACACATGAGATAGGAGGCTACCTCCTTACAACTTTAAAGCATAGGAGAGGAGTGGGGAGGGGGTCATCCTTGAGTGAGGCCACCTGGCTTGAATATCAGCAGGGAGGGGCAGCCACATGGAATGCTCTCTGTTGCACCGCATGAACACTCATCTTTGTGTGCAGGACCATGAGAGGGTCTAGAAGACAGGCTTCAGGACTGTGCCAATGGTGGGGCTCTAGATTAGCTTGGACTTTATTTCTGAGGTTGTAGAGCTTCAGCAAATGTGTTTCCTCTTCTAATTCAACAGATCACCATGCACTAGGACCAGGGGTAAGGATGTGGGTAGTGGTGATTTGACCGGTGTGCCCTGCTGTAATTGAAGTCACTGCCTTTGGTAGCATGGGACTCTGCTCTTCTTCTACCTCTTGGCTTGTATTTTACTGTCACCCTTGGGGCTACCGTATGTATCATTTTTGCTGGACGTGCTCAGTTGGAAAGGGTCAGTGCATGTGTGTTGGAGTGGATAAAGAGGATGTATTAGAAGGGCGAGGGGCCCCTGTAGGTGAAAGGAAGCGAACCTGGGGGTTGGCAAGGTGCTATTAAGGATAAGATGTCAAATGTCTCACTTATCCCTTGTTTCTTTCTTTTCAAAGTGCTTTCATAAATATCACCTTACACTAGTAAAACAATGATTCTATTGGATAAATCAAGGTATTCTCTTCATCCCTGTGAGACTAATGAGAAAAAACAGAAATGACTAATAAACACAAGAGGAGCTCAGGGCAACTCAGTGTTGTGTGGTGCCTAGTGCAGAGTGGCAAACCTGAGTCTAGGTCGTTCAGTGCCCTGTTCCTTCTGCCTTCAAACCAAATACACAGAAGTGTCTTTTTTATGGATAACATTTGGAACTCAGTTACATCCAGCCTGAATCCATTTTTATTATTATTTTCTGGAACTTTCTAGATCAATGTTTATTACTAGCATTTTAAAATATCTTTGTGACATGTTCAGACAAAACTCCATAGAAATAAGAGTTCTAAAACAATTAAGAACATGACCAACTTAATGGTAGGGACAAGTCCAGAGTTGAATATTATCTTCCAGAATTTAAATGGAAAGATCGGGCCAGAATAAAATATAAAGTACATGAGATTGAACTGGTAAAATAGAATGTTATGACTTATGAATAAAACATTACTGATTTTCTTCTGTTTTGTTTTTCCACATTTTAGGACCTTTGTCTTCTCTTGTGCTGTTGATAGGTTCATGTACCTGCTATTTGAACAGAATCCTAAACTCTTTCCTGGCTTGAAGTCTTAAGCATGTTTCTCTTAACTTTTTTTTTTTTTAAGTTTAATTTAGTAAAGCGAAAACTGCTTTCTTAAAATTAAAAAAGAAATAATTAAGGGACCAGCAGTTAGTGTAATGGCTATGTCTCTGGACTCCCACGTAGTTGACCGCAGTTCGAGCCGTGGACCAGGTGACTTAAAAAAAACTCACGCCGGGCACATGTGCATGCGTGCCCAAGATCCTGAGAGGATAATGGAGGAGACGGGATTGCGGTGTGGCCATCCCCCCTGGGGAGTGATTTCTCGCTTTCTGTCTCTCTCTGTCTGTCTGACGAGCGCACGCACCCTGTAGCAAAAACTTCTCCAAAAAAAAATTTAAAAAAAAAACCTATTTAATGACCATAGTTAGCTATATAGCCTCAACTATATGCTGCTTTATAGTATACTCATTCTACTCACTGAGTTTCATGCCTAAAGTCATGCGTTCATGGATAGGTATATATCAGTTGAACTTGCTATAGAAAGTATTTAGATTAATTAAGATATTTTATGAATCGAGACCAGGGGCAAGGATGTGGGTAGTGGTGATTTGATAGGTGTGCCCTTCTGTTACTGAGGTCACTGCCTTTGGTAGCATGGGACTCTGCTAAAATGTTGGGACTGGGGGAAGGGAATGGAAACCAACTGTAGATACAAGAGACAGTGTGGGAGGAGGGTGAGAAATGGCAGGCGGTGAGAAATAGGGAATCAAAAATCTTGGGAATCATTATATATATACATATATATATGTATATATATATATAAGAAGCAAGAAACATATATATTTCATATATATGTGTGTGTGTATATATGTGTGTGGAAAGGGAAAGTGGAGAGTATATATATATGTATATAATATATATGTATATATATAATATATATGAAACAAGAAATGGAAAATTATTTGTTGATGACAGCATGTGTGATTAAGTCACTTTACAGTGTATTCTGGATGGAAAAATCACATTTTGTATGTTGTGATGATATTCAGTGAATGAATATAAAATAAATAAATAAAAAAAAATAACTCCATAGCCAAAAAAACTGAAACCTATGTGTCTCTGGGACTTCCATAAATTCTCTTCTATCAACCATTGTCTTTTTTTATATTATATTAGTTGTATGTACAACTTCCTGGACTATTTCTCTATCTCTATCTCTCTCTCTTTGAGGTTCAACTCACATAACATAAAATTAACTATTTTAAAGTAAATAATTCAGTGCATTTAGTACATTTACTATGTTGTGCAACCATCACCTCTAAGTGGTTTTAAAACATTTTTATCATTCCAAAAGAAAATTTTTTTAACCATAAACCAGTTACTCTCCACTTTCCCTTTCAATCCCTGACAACCACCAATCTGTGTTCTGTCTCTATGTATTTACCTATTTTGGGCATTTCATATATGAGTGAAATCTCGCAGTAGGTGACCATTTGTGTCTGACATTTTTCACTCAAAATAATAAAGTCTTCAAGATTAATCCAAATGATAATACATATCAGTACTTCATTGCTTTTCATGGCAGAATAGTATTTCACTATGTGAGTATATTGTGTGTTATTTATACATCCATTCATTGACAGACATTTTGACTATTATGGATAATTCTACTATGAACATTTGTTTGCAGGTATTTGTTGAATACTTGTTTTTAATTCTTTGAGAAGTGGACCTAGAAGTAGAATAACTAGGTCTAACATTAATTTCATGTTTAACTTTTTGAGAAACAAATAAAACTGTTTTCCATAGTAGTTGAACCATTTCACATTTTTTAAATTTTTATTTATTTATGTATGTATTTTTATATAGATATATTCAATCACATTATTTAGCTTACAAAGTGAACATTTCAATATGTGAACATTTCTCTCCAGTCTAGTTGATCAAAATATCTTCAACAGATAACACCACTACCTCCCCGTCCCGTCAATGCTCCGTCTCCGTATCCTTTCTCCAAATGTTCTTCCCCAGGCCCCATTCCTCCACACACACCACATCTGGCATTTACACCCATCTCTTGTGTTTGTACATACTTTAGTCAATCAGTTTCAGCCATAGAGTATGGACAGTTGGCATATATTAAGTGGGGACATACAATGTCTCTCCTTCATAGCCTGGCTTGCTTCACTCAGCAGTAAATCTTCCATATTCTTCCACTTTCTGTCAAAAGCCAGGGATTTGTTGGTTTTTTATGGCTGAATAGTATTCCAAAGAACATATGTGCCACAGTTTTTCAATCCATTCATCTGTACGGGGCATTTGGGTTGGTTCCATGTCTCAGCAATCATGAATAGTGTCGCAATAAACATCGCTATGCAAACACTTTTCCGATGAAGAATTCTTCTGTCCTTTGGGTAGATACCAAGGAGTGGGACTGCTGGATCATATGGTAGTTCTATTTGTAGATTTTTGAGGAATCTCTAAATTGTTCTCCACAGTGGCTGGACCAACTTACATCCCCACCAGCAATGCAAGAGAGTTCCCCTTTCACCACACCCCCCCGCCAACAATCGCATTTTTTTTTTAAAGTTTATTTATGTATTTCAAAAGAAAGTGAGAGAGGAGCATTATCTCCAACAGGGTCTTGATGCTGCAATGCACCCTAGACAGCCCCAGAAAATGAGTATGTGCCTGCCTGGTGTGCTTAGGAAGATCTCTAGATGCGAGTAAGGAACCTTCCCATATAAATCAACTTTTGAGTGTTACTTTTTACCACTGTGCCACTGTCCATTCTTGCCATTTTACATTTTATCAATGTACATTTGTCAATGTATAAAGCTTCCAATTTTACTACATTCTCAACAATGCTTATAATTTTTCTTTTTTTTTAATGTGAAGTGGTCTCTCATTGTGGTTTTGATTTGCATTTCTTTAGCAACTAACAGTGTTCAACATCTTTTAAATGTACTCTTCAGTCATTTGTACATCTTCAGAGAAATGTGTATTCAGAATCTCTGTTAGTTTCAAAATTGGGTTGTCTTTTTCTTATTGAACTGTAAGAGTTCCTTCTGTATTCTAGATACTAAACTTTATTAGATATGATTTGTAAATTTTTCTCCCATTCTGAAGGTTATCCCTTATTTATTTATTTATTTATTTTGGAGAGGTTTTTGCTATAGGGAGCGTGCGCTCGCCAATAAGTCAGAGAGACAGAGAGACAGAAAGCAAGAAATCACCCCCGGGGGGATGGCCATGCTGCAATCCCTTCTCCTCCATTCTCCTCTCGGGATCTTGGGCATGTACACATGCATCCGGTGTGAGTTTAAGCTACCGGGTCTGGGACTCGAACCACGGTCAACTGCATGGTAGTCCAGCGACATAGTCATTACACTAACTGCTGGTCCCAATCCCTTAATTTTTTTTAAAGAGATTTTTGATGGGGCTGGTAGGTGGCATGGTAGTTAAAGATGTTGGACTCTCACATGGCCAACCACGGTTTGAGTCTCAGACCTGGCGACTTGCTTTCTCATTTTCTCTCTCTCTTCCTCTCTGGTCAGGTTGAAAATAAATAAATAGAGTTAAATAGAACAATTCTTGAGAGAGAGAGAGAGAGAGAGGAGGGAGAGAGAGAGAGATTTTTGGTATAGGCCATGTATGCTTGCCAGTGAGACAGAGAGAGACAGGGAGACAGAAAGCAAGAAATTACCCCCTAGTGTGGGATGCCCACACTGCAATCCCTTCTCCTCCATTCTCCTCTTGGGATTTTGGACACACATGTACACGTGCCCAGCATGAGTTTTAAGTCATTGGGTCCAGGACTCAAACCACTGGCAACTACATGGGAGTCCAGTGATGTAACCATTATGCCATCTCCTGGTCCTGACCTTTCACTTTCTTAATGGTGTTCTTTGATGCATGATAGTTTATGATTTTTCTAAAATGTGGCTCATCTATTTATTCTTTGGTTGCTCGTGGCTCTTGTGTTTTATGTAAGAATCCATTACCGAACCCAAGATCACATCTCTTTCTATTTAAAGCATATTCTTCTCTATTTTAGACATTACTTTATAATATCTTTCAAATCTCTATTCATTTTATTTAAGATTTGAGGTAAAGATGTACGTGTGTGTGTGTGTGTGTGTGTGTGTGTTATTTCTTTGTGTATAAAACAATTAGGAAATAAGAAAGAACTTTGGGAAATATAAATATAAAAATGTGTGTGTTTATGTTATTTCCTGGAGCTATTTGTGTGTGTGTGTGTGTGTGTGTGTGTTTTAATTGTTATTTTGGTATTATTTTGTCCTTATCTTAAGGATAAGAAATCCCTTTGAGAGCTATCCCAATGGCCTAATGTTTAAGAGAGTCAGATCTTGCATGATCAACCTTGCTGTTCAATTCCTGGAACCAGTAGCTTGAAAAATACAGTGGGCACAAGTATCAATGGAGAAATGGCTGAGAAAGGATCATGGCATGACTAGATCCCATTGGGGATGCTTCCTCTCTCTCTGTCTCTCTGTCACTCTGGTGAGCAGATGTCTGCTCTGGCTAATTAAAGAAAGAGACAAAGGGAGAAAGAAAGAAAGAGAAATAGAGAAAGAGAAAAGAAAAAAAGAAAGAGAAAGAAAAAGAAAGAAAGGAAAAGATAAAGGGAGAAAAAGAAAAAAGAAAGAAAAGGAAAGAAAGAAAAAGACCTTTGAAGACACCATGTATAGTATGAATAGGTCTGAGTTTGTGTTATATTTTTTTTACTCTGGTACATGTAGTCCACTGCCACTTGTTGATCTGTTTCCTATATTATCCTTGTTTTGTACTGAGACTTGTTCTGGTGTCCGACAGTCCTAAGCTACTTATTCAGAATTGGTCACTAGAAAGAAAGCTCTAATCGTGATCTCTGCATGTAGTGCAAAGTTACTAAAGTGTACTTTTACCTAAGTCTAGGTGCACCAGGAACCAACCCTTTGGTAGTAGGATCCTTAAATGATTGATATGGACAGTTTTATTTTGGAATGGAAAAACTCATGTTAGGTCCCTTGGTGCTTACAAATATTGCATCCAGTTTATTATTTATTTACTGATTTATTTCTTTGGCTCCTCTGCTCATGAGAAGAGCAGATGACAAGCCCATTTATCTCTTCCAGTAGATAGTTGTTCACTCATTTATGTGTACCCTTCGCCATCTATAATAACATTTATTAAATGTTTACTTTGTGTCAATCATACAGTTGATTTAAAGTAGACTTAAAGATTAAATGATATGGCTTCTGTTTTCGGAGAGCTTGCAGATATGAAATGGGTCATTTAAATGTGACATGATAGAACACAAATACATATAACATTTTTCTTTAAACACAGAAGGAAGATAAAGTCTTTGTTCAGTACAGCACTCTAAGTAAAGTTTTTAGGAGAGAAGAGCATTTGAAAATTTCTGTTGAGAAAAGGAGAAGGATTTTGTCAGGCAGAAAAGGGAGCAAATTCCAAGAAATAAAAGCTTCCAGTATGGAGACATAAAGGCAGAGTGTGAAAAATCCCACAGCTTGTTCCATCCAGGTACAGAAAGAAGGACTGGTCGCTGATATGTGAAAATAATTAGCCAAAGGAGTGTAGTTGAACAGAGTGTAGTTGAACACTTCAGATCATGTACTTGTGTAAGTATGTGAGAGACAAAATGTGGAGGATATAGTCCCGTTCTTTAAGGAGCCTACATTCCAGAAAGAAGGCAAAACAGAAGCCAATGTTTTTAATGTATTCTCTAAAGAGATGAGAGAAATGCACAGAGTGAAGGGCAGAGCAGAAATACTTTCCTTAAAGTGGGAACCATAAGCCCTAAGCTCGATTTAAGGAAAGAGTTAAGAGTTGTTTAGTAACAGAGGATTTATTCCAGAGAGAACAGGTACACAGAACTGTACCATGTGCTTGCTCTGGGGTGGGGGCTTAGGTAGTGGAGAATTCCTTGAAAATAACAAGCCAGTGAAGAAGAAATGGGAGCAAGTTCTATTCGGCAGAGCAAGAGGAATCACTGAAGGACAAGAGAAGTCAAAGATCAGATTTATAAGTACAAGTGCTGTGTTATGGGCCAAGAATTCTGATTTTAGTTTACAAAGAGTTGATCTATTTGGTAAGCAGCCCAGCAGAACAAAGAAAAGGTGAATTTCAGATAAGAGTCTTAGTTTGATATTTCCCAAAGGGTCTGTTTTACCAGATTCTTTATTATAAGTATAGGATGGATTATTTAAAAATTGTAATACCTTCAAAAGAAATAGTCGTTAAAAATGCAAGTTCCTTGGGAAATGTCTAAGTCAGACCAAACTCCCATCATGGGTAGCACCAAATAGGACAAAGTAATGTTGAGTCCTTTCCTTGTCATTCAAAAATATGCCTGCTCTTCTCAAAATCCATTTTCTGTGTATTTGGGTATGGGTTGACTTCTTGACAGCCTTAGTAGAGGAATTATTTTTTATAAGTGATGGATTTGCTTTGATACTAACCCAAATCGGATTGTGCAGCCTGACATTACAAATCAACGTCACAAGCATAACACTGTGTTTATCCTTTAGCACACAATCAGCAATCCCAAGTCTGTATTTGTTAAAGGTTATGTTTGCCTTAAACTAATTAAAGTCATTTGTATCCACTGCCTGGAATAACTTCCCTTTTGAAAATAAAGAAAATAACTGAAAGAAGTTTGTTTTTTTTTTAAATGTCTGAGTTAATTTCATCAACTGAGATGAAAACTGCACTATTAATTTTATTACATTTAAATGTGAAAATAAATCAGTTAGGTGAGGACTGCATTTTCATATAGATTAGTCTGCAAAAAGTCAGAGCTGACTCAATATGCACTCTTTGGAGAGTAACTGGCCCACAAACGCTAAAGCTGTGTGGATATAAATCTAAGGCTATCACAACCAAATATGCACACAGATTCATGTAGTTCTTTTGAAATCACCTTTTGTTTCAGTCATGCAGAGTTACAAGATGCATAAGTATACTTTTGTGCATTGAGCATACATCCTTATAAGTATCTGTGCATTTAAATCATGCAAATAGGTTAGATTAGGATGAATTTATCACATACCATGATTTACATCTAAGAGAATGTTTATTCCTTTAAAATTATATGCTTTTTGAAGCCCTACTGGTGTTAGATCCCCAGCTAGGAGCAGGGGGAAGAGAGACACTAAATGAGTTCCTCAGTATCTCAGTCTTTATTTTGATATAACTTTAATGTGTGTTTTCCCTCTTTCACACAATGACAATGCAACATGCATTTTTATAAGAGGAAAGAAAATCGTTTTTTCAGGCCTTTTTCTTATACTTTCACACACAGGAGATTCAAGAACTTGTAGAAGGGGCTTGAATATTCAGTACACAAACACACAAATGTGCTCTGTGCACAGATGCCCTGATGTGTCAGGATGGTTTTGATTACTGTGTTCTGATTTTCAATTACATTTTCTTTTACTGCCAAAAGGCATATGACTCACTATATATATATATATATATATATATATATGTGTGTGTGTGTGTGTGTGTGTATGTATATATATATATACACACACACACATATACATATATATGTACATATATACAC
>NW_006159672.1:4695993-4709346 GCF_000334495.1 Tupaia belangeri chinensis | reverse complement strand
GAGAGAGAGAGAGAGAGAGAGAGAGAAAACCCCCCAGCAGAACATAGTCATATTGCATTCCTTTTCCTTCCATTTCTCTACCTCATTAGGATTCTGGGCATGCACGCACACATACTTGGTGTGTTTTTCAAGCTGCTGGGGCTGGGATTCAGACTTTGATTGGCCATTTGGGATCTGGCTCCCAATGCACAGGTCTTAATTGTTGTGCAATTACATGTTAACATGAGCAATGCTGCTTTGGGCAGAGTGAGTGGTCTTCCCTGATGTATTTGCAAAAAGCTATAAAATGTTTTCCTAAAAAAGTTAATGCAAAGAAGATGGGTGAAGCCAGAGGTACTAAGTTTGCCCATGAGATGACTAGAGGACACAGAGAGTCCCTTTCTACTCCTGACTCCCAGGGCCTACCCAGATCTCTATCCAGGCTGGGATTCTTTAGTACACAATCAGCAATCCCAAGTCTGTTTGTGTTAAAGGTTGTGTTTGCTTTCTAAACCACAGATAGACTCTGGGTGGTGGATGAAACTGGCTTAGATGGATTTTGCCCCAACAAATCACTAGGATCCCATTACATGAGCAACTGCAATGGGCAGACATTGTGCATAGCACTGTATATTTACTATCTCTGTACATAACCAGAAACCTCCATGTGGTGCTATTTTTTCCTGGTTTCTGTTTGTTTGTTTTGTTTTGTTTTATGGAGGAACATAAACTCAGAGAATGCGACAATTGTCCCCCACACTTCAGGGTTAGTAAGTGGCTAAGCTGGATGTTGATTTCCAGGCCTGCCCTATTCTAAACATTAGTCTCTCTGCTGATCCCAGATACGTCTCTGGGTGTGGAGGGTTGGTGGAGGCTGCTCTCTCCCCACCAGGCAAGGGGAGAGAGGTGGTCTGTAACTGAGCATGACTGCTACTTTTTCATTCTGGCCTCAGTGACCCTCCCTGCTCCAGATCATAGCTCCATTGTGAGGAGGTCCTGGCCTTGACCTGAGTTCTAGGGAATGTGTCTCAACCATGTGGAGCAAAGAACAGCAGTGCTTCCCTAGGCCCTAGGACATCTGGCTCAGGGCCCTGACTGGCAGGGAGGGGGACTTGCCATTCCCTGCCTGAGCCTTAAAGTTTCCCAGTAGAGAGAATGGAGCTAGCAATGGCTTGTCCTAAATAACAGCATCAAACTCGGAGATCCAGAGGCACAACCACCCTTCAAGGTGACAGACGCTGTTAATAATAGGATTTGTTCAGTGATTATAATATGGGCTTTCCAAATTTCCCTTTTATATTACAATTGCTTTAATATTGAATCCTTTTATCTAACAAAAATTTTCCTGCTTGATAAAATGTAGTGATGTAATTTAGAATATGAATTTATTTAATCATACGTTTTTCTTTTATATATATATGATGGCTATATAAAAAGATACTTTGAAGAAGTTTTAAAATCTAAAGTTATGAATACTCAAAATATGCTAAAAAATTAAGTGTTAAATATAATGTTTGACCAGTAAGGCTACAAAATGTAATTTTTTGTTTTTGAGAGGCTTTTGTTATAGGTCATATGTACTCGCCAGAAAGACAGAGAGAGACAGAGACAGAAGGTGAGAAATCAGCCCCCAGAGAGGATGGCCCTGCCACAATCCCTTCTCCATTCTCCTCTGGGATCTTGGGCACACACACACACCTGCGCCCGGCATGAGTTCAAACCATTGGGTCCGGGACTCGAACTGCAGTCAACTACATGGGAGTCCAGTGACATAGCCATTACACTATCTGCTGGTCCCTGAAACATGTAATTTTAATATCATAAAAATGCACTTCAGAATAGTTTTGATCCTTCTGAAATTCCCTTTCTTCTACATCACAACCATAACAGTAGATAATTTTTTTAAAATCTCCAGGGTCAGTAAGTGATGTGGTGGTTAAAGTGACTGGATCTCATATGGCTGACCTGCAGATCAAGCCCCAAACCCAATGGTTTGAAAAACACACGAGGCACATGTGTGTGCCTACTTGAAATCCTGAGAGGAGAATAAAGGAGAAGGAATTGTGATATGGCCATTTCCCACTGGCGGGTACTTTCTCACTTTCCCTCTGTCTCTATCTCTCTCTCTGTCTCTCTCCAGAGAATACATTCACTCTATAGCAAATTGTTGTAAAAAATTTCAATGTGAAAGTAAAATCTAATAATTTTTATTTTATTATACTTATAAAACACTATATAATAACATGGACATTATATTAACAGTTTAAGACGTCAGTGACCTCTGTTTTTGTTTTTTTGTTTTTTGGGTTTTTTTTTTTTTTTTTTTTAACTTTCTAATGCCCAAACAGGGGCAGTGGTCATAAAGCTAGACTTGGACTGGCTTCTGCTCTTCTCTCTTATCCCCTCTTCTGTCACCTGTTTCTGTCACCCTGAGTCATGTCACAACTATCTAACTTGGGGCTGTGTACCTAAAATTCCTCATCTCTGTATCACAATGTCCTAGTCGCTTTTCGCCTTGGGGGTTCTATTTAATACCACTGTCCCTGAGCTGCTCTCCACAAGGATTATGTGTATGAGTCACCACAGAGTTGGTAGTTTCATGAACTGCCTGCCAGACCAGAAAGACTGCTTTTCTTTTCCCTCTAATCTTCCTGAGGCCTCATGCCTTGCTTAGAGCAGGGCTGTGCTTAGCATATACTTTTAACTGGAAACTGAAGAAATCATTGCCAGCCTTTGTCTTGGGGCAGACAACCATTCCCAGGAGCAGAACTGAAAATTCTAGGACTTCTCAGTCTTCTAGGGTCACTTCTCTGTTGGTCAGGCCAGAGACACTGCTAAGGAATCAAGGACACAGGGGCTTACCTCACAGAAGGACCACACAACCAGCAATGTGACAGAACTGTCAACTCTAAGTGCAATTTCTACCATGTGAGGTATACTTGAAGGCTGTTCAGTGCAATAGAATAACAAAATGTTTGTTAACCTCAAAACCAACATTGCAAAGGTTAGAAGAAATTTCTGGGAGCCCCCTGCCCCCAAGCTTTCAGTCATTGTTATATTGATGGGAATGGTCTTGTCTGAATTTTCTGGGGTCATGGGGCTAGACTGGCTCTTTCATCCTCACTGCTGTCTGGAATGAAGAAAGGCTCTACCTTTGGTGACCTCCAAGGGCAGATGGGGGTGCTGTGTTCTTTGCAACATCGTCAAGTGACACATAGCACTCTCTTTGAAGAGTAGATTCTTCAAATCTCTGTACAGGGGATTCTGGGATTAAAGGAAAAGTTTAAAAACTAACTGAAATAATACAGATTTTGATGTTGCTATATTTGCAACTCAAGATAAGAAACCCTATGGGTATTGTGCTTTTAAATGTGGTCTGGCCTCTCACTGGGGTCTGGGAAATAGAAACAGCCTCCTTACAGGTGTGGCCTTGTGCCAGGTGGTTGTGTGGGGACCACCAATCAGCTGCTCTGCCTTTGCTCACTCTAGAAGGGACCTGTTCATCCTCCTGGCACACACCCTCTGTGATGTGCAGACTTGCTTTGCTTCACCCACTGTGGGAAGAACAGGGGCACCTTATTCACAGAAATCCTGTGGCCCCCACAGTATGACATTGGTTCTGTCAGTTTCCTTTGCTGTCAGAAAAGGCTACAATAGGATGAGGCCCTCAGCGATAACAATGCATGCAGCATGTTCCCATAGGATGAAAAGAAGCGCTACCAAAGGCATGTGCATTATTAAATGTTTGAGTCCTATGAAATAGTTAGCACAGCTCTATTGGAATTGCTTTGTTTTCTCATTAAACAATTAATTTGTGGCTCTTTGGAGTGTGCAGTGGAGTCCCATCTGTTGATTCTGTTATTTAACTTGATAAGAGAGAGCCATCAAGTGTGAAATCTAGATATTCAACCCTTGGAGCATTGGTAATAAGGCAGATACTTCAAGAGTGAGTCCTGGGGGATCTAGGAGATACCTGGGGGTGAGAGTAGGTGACAACTCCTTGGTACATGCTTCCCAGCACCCCAGGTGTTACTAGGTGTCATGCACGTGTAAGGAAGTCTTCAGATCTAGGGAAGGGATGAAGGTCTCCACACTCAGTTTTCAAATTAAGGCTGGTGCCTTTTCCTGGGCCCTGAGGACAGAGAGACTCTTGCTTGTGAAAGCAGGTTCTCCTATTCCACATGGCTGGGAAGCCTCATCCTCTCATCCTGGAAATGTATTTGTCAGCTGGTGAATCTTCCAAGCTGTTTAAAATGACTCAGGGCCCGGAGATGCTCATTATCACATTTGTCAAAGTTCAGCTGATAGGAACAAGAGATATTCAAATACAAATCTATGCTCATGTTTTATTTTCCAAAACCACTTCAAGGGCCTCATGCTAGTTGGCTTTCTTATTTTCTACTTTAGCTGGGTAAAATCCCCACTAAGCTCCTGGGAATGTCATGTGTGCCATTGTCTTATTTTAAATACACAATCCTATTAAATGTGAAATAGGAAACCTCTCCTGCAAAGCTTCAAAGCAGTTTCCTAGGGCTATATTTCCTGGCAAGATCTCAGCAATGAGGCGGCAACATCAGAGGCCCAAAGGTAGGCACCCATGCTCTGGGACCCAGACCTGCTATACCAGAGGTCATTCAATCTCCCAGTGTAACCTTCCTCCCCTGTGGTTTCCCACCCCTCTGAAAACAAGCTGTTGGTTAAAGATACAAGGAGGATGCATGAAGCTTGCAAAAGCCTCAGGACGAAAAGGAGAAAAGGCGATTTAATAACTGTCCAAGAATGTAGAGTCTGCTTCGATAAAAAATGGCAATGTGCCAAGGTCTATTTCTAGGGGGAAATATAAGTGGAAACAGACTTTAAACTGCAGCAGAGGGGCTTAGAGGCTGGATGGCTACTGTTTTGGAGTGCAAGCACCGTGCATCATTAATGACTAAAAGAAACTGCAATGTGGAGCTAGAATGGCCAGACTTCAGGAAAGATATGTGGGAGGGGCACCAAGTGGAATTACACAGTGAAGCCTCCTCTTCGGCCTTCCACTCAGGCATTTGCTGACATTTGTCCTGTGCCCACTGCTCTATGCTAGACCCGGAAGTGAATTTCAACTGCTGCAGTGGGAGGCTGGCAGGATGTGTCAAAGCAAACCACCCACCCCTTTAACATCCTGTGGACATGTTGATATGTATAAAAGAGGAGAGGATAAAAAGGCAGGCTTACCACAGGAAAAGGGAAATGCCACATTTTGGGACAATTTTCATAGATGTTTGTGTTGGGAAGGCAGTGCATGGTACATACAATTTTTATAATAGAGACAACTTTTTTGATATCACCATGACAAAAGGTCATAATGCTAACATTTTCCTTGTCCATTTTTATGTACAGATGTCAGATCTTTTCCCATTATATTTTGACATGTGTGTGGCAAAGAGTAACATAACTAAATAGTGGATTTATGAGTAATGCATTTATTTTCTATGATAGCTAAAATAACATCATTAAGTACAATTTTTTCTTTGTGTCTGTGTATATGCATATGTGCCTGTGTGTTTGAGTGTGCATATCCATGTGCATACATGTGTGTATTCATGTGCTTGTGTATATGCCTTTGTGTCCATATTTGAGCATGTGTGTCTGTGTGTCCATGTATATTTGTGCATGTGTATCTGTGTATACATGTGTATGTGCCGGTGTCTCTGTGTGTTGTTTGCACATGTGTCCATATGTATGCAGTACCCACCTCTCAGATGGAGGGACAACTGAGCCCATTGATGCCGGCTCAAGTCACCAGGGTAATGGCAATGATGAGTCTGGCTGTGACTTTCATGACAACCCATCTAGAGAAACAAGCACTGCCAGGTGTGTACACTGCAGCATCCGGCAGATGAGGTAGAGTGAAGGAAGGCTCATATTTTCCTTCTGTCAGCAGCTGCAATTCCCATACTGCCTTGAAAGGTGGGTGTTACTTAAATAACTCAGCCTAGTACTGTGAAATGGATTTATGCTTTTTGGAAATGCTTGAATATTGCACTTTTGCAACACATTCCATCTGAGTCAAAGGGAAACATTTTAAATGAGAGTTGCACGTTAACACGAATCTCTCTCTCCTTTCCCCCTCCCTTTTTAATATCTCTATCTGCACCTCAACTAACATTTCTATCTCTAGCCTCCACCTCTACCTCCATCTATGCATCTTTTTTTGTTTTAACTTTGTGGTAAGGTCCTACTTGCTTCACCATATACCTGACACTAGAGTGCTCAAAAGATGTTTAATTTCTTTAATATAAATTGTTTGATGCATGGTGTTTCTTTTGCTTTTAACATTTTTACTTTGAAAGAATATTAGAACTTTGAATCTGATTTTTGAAATTGCATGGGGCTTCCTTGCAGCTCATTCATTCATTCTTTAAAACATGTTTATTGAAATCAGAGAGGTGTACTGAAGAGCTGGCTTTATGGCCTGGTCCTTGGACACATGCTGTGCATGGGTGCCAGTGTCCTCTGGACACAGTAAGACATAACCTGCTCCTGACATGGGATGTGGTATCCTGGTGAATCAGGAGTAGCTCTCTGGGAAGGCATGGCAATGGAGCCAGTTTTCATTATGATCTTAGTATGCAGCTGGGCTAGGCATGCAACATAAGGTGGACAGGTACTGTGTTCTCTTTGTCTTCCTGCTAAAAATCCTGTTGCCTCCTTTCTTGTTACCGTCAGAAAGCTCGTTGCTGGATACAGCATTCCCTGCATCTCTAGCCTAATGTTGTTCTTCCTCATGAGAAGTCTTTATTCACCAAAGAACCAGAATAGTGCAGATTCTGGAATTCTCTGTTGAAAATGGTTCATTGCCTACACAGGCTATTCTGTTAAATGGTGACATCAGATCCCCCCTAAGTCAAACAGACCAGCAGAAGGATTCAGAAACTGGCTGGGGATCTTGGCTAGAAATGCAATGGTGGAAACCTGTTACAGGGGTGGAGCCAAGTTATAGACAGGGGGTAGAGTTACAGGGGTGGGGTTCTACTATAATACCATGACTCCTTGTGGAGAAAGTCAAGCTTTCATCCTCTTGTCTGAATGTTTTACAACCTTTTGTTCCTGCAAGGGGAAATTCAGAATGCTAAAAATGGAAAGAAAATTAATTCTTCCTGCAGCTTGTCAACTCTGTGAAATCACTACCTATGAAGAATTTAGGAGGGCTCAGAAATGATTGCTGTTTATATGAAAATGATCTTCAGTTACAATAGAGTTCAAGGAGGTTATCTCAGATCTCCTTTGCCAGTCTTTGCTGGGGGAAGAAGATTGCAGGGGATTGCCTAACAGGCAGGAGCTGCAAGCTCAGGCTGTTCCTATCCCAGCCCCCATTGAACGAGTTATCTGCAGCCCCTGAATGACCCAAAATCCTCTCCAACAGACACAGAATCCTGGCACTCCACCATTCTGCTGGCCTGCTGAGCAGAGCATGGGAATAGCTCCACAGATTTCACTTTGAAGCGATTGTCTTGTGTTTTATTCTCTATGAGATGCTCACTGAATAAATTGCCAAAATGAAGTTACCACCGAGATTTCTGCATTTATTGCTGGGCTTTACATTTGGGCTTGTTGTTTGTTGTGTGATTGTGGTTTTCAGTCAGATGGAAGGATCATTCTCCTGCGTCAGGTAGCAGATGGCACCCAGTGTCGTCCCCATACTGAGGCAGTTGCACTCCCAGGTATCTGGTTAGTTTGAGCTGTAGCCTCACATTCCCAGCTGTGTAGGCATCTCTCTACAGTGCCACGTGTTGAGAAGGGCCAGAGAATGTCCCCTGGTGAGAGGAGGGACCAGGGAGTGATCCTGTCTCCACAGGACCCTGATGATCTCTGGCCATTCTCACTATTTCTATTGCTTCTCCTGTAGCAATAGAAAATCCAGCTCTAGGAAGAAGACCTCTCCAAGAATTTGCTCTTCTTTCTCCCCTTTTCAAACCTGAAGTTGATAGGTGAGAATCTAAGTGGAGCTGTTCAGTTAATCCCCTTTTTACAAATTTCTTACCAGCATAATTTTGCCTTCCTGACATTATCTCATAAAACAGTTGCAAGTATAAGCCATGCTCACAGGTCTCTCTGGCAGGGCAGGTTTGCAGAGAAAAGATTCTTGAGAAAGTTCAGTCTGTCCTTTCCTGCAGCTCCCTTGTCCCCACTGCAGCCAGGCCTCCCTAGCACACTACCTTTCAGATACCTGGGATTCTTTCTCACTCTTTTAAAGTTTATTTGTTTATATTTCCCATTAGAAAGAAAATGACAGAGAGCAAGAGAAACAGAGAGATGGGCACACCCATAATCCATGTTCAAGCAACCCAGATGGGCACACCCATAATCCATGTTCAAGCAACCCTGTTCATGCCCTGCTTACATGGGGAGATTCTAGGATGTGAACTCAGAACCTTTCCCTGTAGGGCCAGTTGTGTTATCACTGCATTACCACCTGGCCCTTCCTTTTTGCTTATTAGTTTTTCATCCTTGAAATCTTTGTCTCTGCAGCCTCTATCCTTTTCTAGGACCAGTAGCTCATGCTAATTAACTGCTCAGGCAGCCTTAAGACTAGGTTCAGACCCACTTTCTCAAGGACAGGGTCTCCCTTTGATATTTTGGTTCTTATGGAGGACACAGACTCTGAAAATCAATGAACTTACCAAGCTTCATTTAGAACCATACATGGCAGACCCTGAATTTTTTTTTTTAATCTAAAGCAAAAAATGCTTCTTTATTTTATATCAAATTTTTCAAAGGAACTCAGTGCTGCTTAAATTGACAAATAATTTCAACCTTCCTATTGGTTTACTTTGTAACCTAGAAAACATCTCACCTTGTCTACTCTTCTTACGTGTAAAATGAAATCATTGTTTCTACTTTGTCTAAGCATTGTGGAAGTTATTTTGGAATGGTGCTTGTTCAGTTAATCCCCTTTTTACAAATTTCTTACCAGCATAATTTTGCCTTCCTGACATTATCTCATAAAACAGTTGCAAGTATAAGCCATGCTCACAGGTCTCTCTGGCAGGGCAGGTTTGCAGAGAAAAGATTCTTGAGAAAGTTCAGTCTGTCCTTTCCTGCAGCTCCCTTGTCCCCACTGCAGCCAGGCCTCCCTAGCACACTACCTTTCAGATACCTGGGATTCTTTCTCACTCTTTTAAAGTTTATTTGTTTATATTTCCCATTAGAAAGAAAATGACAGAGAGCAAGAGAAACAGAGAGATGGGCACACCCATAATCCATGTTCAAGCAACCCAGATGGGCACACCCATAATCCATGTTCAAGCAACCCTGTTCATGCCCTGCTTACATGGGGAGATTCTAGGATGTGAACTCAGAACCTTTCCCTGTAGGGCCAGTTGTGTTATCACTGCATTACCACCTGGCCCTTCCTTTTTGCTTATTAGTTTTTCATCCTTGAAATCTTTGTCTCTGCAGCCTCTATCCTTTTCTAGGACCAGTAGCTCATGCTAATTAACTGCTCAGGCAGCCTTAAGACTAGGTTCAGACCCACTTTCTCAAGGACAGGGTCTCCCTTTGATATTTTGGTTCTTATGGAGGACACAGACTCTGAAAATCAATGAACTTACCAAGCTTCATTTAGAACCATACATGGCAGACCCTGAATTTTTTTTTTTAATCTAAAGCAAAAAATGCTTCTTTATTTTATATCAAATTTTTCAAAGGAACTCAGTGCTGCTTAAATTGACAAATAATTTCAACCTTCCTATTGGTTTACTTTGTAACCTAGAAAACATCTCACCTTGTCTACTCTTCTTACGTGTAAAATGAAATCATTGTTTCTACTTTGTCTAAGCATTGTGGAAGTTATTTTGGAATGGTGCTTATGAGAAGGTAGTATGCAGGATTAAAATATCATTTGTTATTCTGCTAAAGTCAGTTCTGTCAGTCGATGAGATTTGTATATACTCTTGGAGGTAAAAATGTTCATCTGTGGAAACAGGGTCAACAGACTGTGACAAACACAGAACATGGAGCTCCAAGAACTTCAGGGATGTTTCCTACCACCCTATGTTGGGCATAGGTCTGGGCCTTTTTGCAGGGAATGGAAGTTACTGAACAGACACATCTACTTCCAAACAAGTTTCTTGTAAGCTTGTCTCCTTCTTTCTTTGTAATATGCTGTACACTGAGGCCACTGTGGATGTGGGCTTTAGTCGTGTGGGTTTTCGTCATAAACCTTCCCTATAAATTATAATGGTTTACAACCAGGGAGCTCAAGTCATCCCACTGTTACTCCTGAAGAAGTCACTGTCAGGGCCATATGGTGGACACTGTCTATAGACCAGGGGTCTCCTCAGTCTATCAGAAGATTTCTTGCCTAAGTCTAAGTTTGTCATTGGAGGTCTGATCCAAAGGAATAAGCACATCAGTGATCACTATTGGCTTTCAGAATAGAAAGGTTCATTTTCTTTTCTGTCCTGTTCCTTCTGGTTCATTTGTTTCCTTAGGCTAGCCTTCCTCTCCCAGAAGAAGAATATTCTTTATTATAATTACATATTCTATTTCTTTGGAATTTACTCAAAACAGTTTCAGATAGTTTGTTGACTTAGAGTCCAAGAACTGGCAGAGACTCAAGAGATTAGTTCATTTTATGGATGAGGTCAATATTTATTAAATTGAAATTAGATTGAAATTCAGAGTCACCCTTCGAATTGGAAAAGACTGATAGAGTTCTTTTTTTTTTTGACAAGTTAGCCAATTTTGACTTGCCTACAGTAGTTCTTCATCTTAATAACAAAAACAAAATTTTTTTTGAAGGATAAAGAACTCTCAGTGCTTTATTCAATATAATTAGCATTTGTTCAACTTAGGGTGTACGATTACTATAAAACCTTGTTATTCCACTGGACTTACACACTTAGGCTGTCTGTTGTCTGTGACCCAATACCAGATGATGATAAATACCTGTAAGTCTTCAGGATTTGGGGATTTTAGGAGAATAAGTGACTTAAATCTGAACTAAGATCTGAGAAAGGATATGATAGAAGGCTGACTGTGGACCTCAGAACTATAATTGAGACACAAGCAAATCCATCTGATGCTTCTTTTAAGGAAACAAGGTTGTTTGCTGAACTCTATGAGTTTTCAAAGTTAAGCCCCACCCAAGAGACAGAGCATGATTTTTCTTTACACACTTTGTTCAGGGAGACCAGTTACTGCTGCTACTCACCTTCAAGAAGTTCTTGCTATATATTCCCTCTTGGACACCCTGGCTAAATCTAGTAGCACTTTGAGGGAAGAACTATCTAATTGCTCACATGACTTTGTCTCCCCTCTCTCCCACAAACAACCAGAGTTGCACAAGATTTCATATGAGCAGTAAATAAATACTCGTCAGTTGACTGGCACAGCTATTTTCAGCATGGGCTCCTTTTCTCCTTCCAGACTTTCATGAGACCTTTACAGTCCTCCTTGTCACTCAGCACTGCCAGGAGAAAAATCAAACCAAAGGCCACTGGAGAGCACTTCAAATCACAGAGTTGGGCTTGATCAATAGATGGATTGTACGGAAAGATATTACCATCATGCCTCTAACAGAGAGTAGAAATATATTGTGTGCTCCCTAAAGTACTTTAGCGCCCATAGTCTTACAACTTGTTGATTTTCCTCCATAAACTAGTTCTCTTTGCCACTCAAGGGAGTATTTTATGACAACATCGTCAGACTTTGTGGAGAGGCCCAAAGCAAAGAGTACTTAAGCATGTCAGAGTGGACCCCAAAAGTGCCCCATGGAGAGTCATAGAATAAGCACTTCCACAGTGAAATGGCCCAGACTCAGACCCAATTATGTGTGTGAGCCCGAGGTACTTAACCATATACCTCTAAGGTGTCTGCAAGATCAGTGACTGTTAAAAAGTGCCAACTATTAGGGAAACTATCCAGGGTAAGTCACAAACATTTGTAACAGGCACTCTGGGGGATATGTGTCTGTGATTAGGTGCTTTAAAATGGTCATCAAAAATACCTTCTCCAAGAAGCACTCATGAGGAAAAATGTAAATCTGTTTATTTTAAAAGAGAGACTTTAAGATCTGATTTTTACAAAGATCAACTGTTTTCAATATAAGGAAGATTTTAATGTGTTTTCTCAAGATAATGTGGGAATCAACTTAAGCAATACTGGGACCAGCAAGCAGGTAGCGTAATGGCTATATCGCTGGACTCCCATGTAGTCAACCAAGTCCTGGACCCGGTGGCTTAAATTCACTCTGGGTGCGTGTGCATGTGTGCCCAAGATCCCAAGAGGAGAATGGAGAAGGGATTGTGGTGTGGCCATCCCCCTGGGGGGTGATTTCTCACTTTCTGTCTCTCTGTCTCTGTCTTTCTGGCGAGCACATGTGCCCTATATCAAAAACCTCTCAAAAAAAAAAAAAAAGGAAAAAAAAAAAATTAAGCAATAATACTCTCATGAGTTGAACAAACCAACTATCCAAGAAAGACACACAAACAGCCAAAAAGCATATGAAATAAGCAATACTACTCTCATTTCAGAATGATATTATAGATGTATGGCCTTGCTGTTGATTTTCTTAACTTTGTTTTTATAACACGTTTGTTTACATGCTCATAGAAAATACTGACATACTTTTCTGTTAATATGATTGCTGTATGTTTTATAGGTAACCACTAGGTTGACAACATAGAAGAGGTAGTACAAAAGCAATACGCAACCTTATTTTTTTCCTCATACAACCCACCCAGACTTGCTCTGTAGGGCTTGCTTTTTGCTAGCTATGGATAAAATTCAAAGCAGACAACTCATCCTTAGGTAATAAGAAGCCATCCACTGATTTCTAGTCACAAAATAAGTCTCAGTTCAGTTATTAAACATATGGAGTCCAGGATAACAATTGAAACATTCAACTTCTCTTGGACTTTGAGCTTTTCTCTTTCTTTACCTTGGGCTGGGTCTCTTTGGGGAACATCGGATGGAAGGTGGAGGAGGGTGGGTTCAGCTTATTTTTATTCCCCCTCTTCCCTCATCCATTAGGCTCCCTCTGGTGTCAGGGGGACAATATTCCTAGATCCTGTCTGGCAGACTGTGTGAACCCCCTTTAAAATTGGTTTCCCAGAGTTCAGCAACAGTAGAGTAAGCCTCCTTCTTTCTCACAAAAGCTGCTCTAGTGACTTTATCAGACACCCACCCATTCTGTGTCACCTTCAAAGGCTCATGTGTTTCTCTGGCCAGTCGAGACAACTTAGGGACTTCATTCCCAACCTCTTCTGACCACCTTGACATCTTCTCCCAGGCCTGTTTCCTAGGCTGTAGGTGGGAGAAGAGTTAGGGGGCTCCAGAACTATATCTTGGAAGCCTTGTAGACAAACCTTGTTCTGGTCTCACACACTC